>NW_027307668.1:0-225000 GCF_964275005.1 Diadema setosum | reverse complement strand
TTTCATGTCACCAATCCATCAACAACTTCACGAAATCTCTTGCATATTTTCAGCTTCATCATTATCATCAGTCTGAATAAGCATTGCGACTACATGTATCAATATATTCCTACTCGATCCCTCCCTCCAATGCCCACATGGCCTAGCACCCTTATTGTAAGTTAATTAAATGAAATGATGAAGATAAATGATTGAATATTAAAACACTGATTTGTTTGTTTGTTTCTAAGAACACTAGCCACATTCACACGTGTTAGCTGGTTACCTAGCGCGCTCCAAAACTCGAGTTCTCGTTATATATACTCGTAACTCTTTATGAAACTTCATGATCGATATATTATAGAAACAATCACCTGGCATTAACTGGTATCAGATTCCCAGGTGGGTTCATGAGTTTATGAGTAATACACATTTGTGGAAGCGACTTGAAACGATCGTTTCATAATGTGTTGTTATTTGGCACAAATTAATTTCATTTATTCTAATGGTGAAGGATAACCAAAAGAAAATTAATCTACCCGATATTAGCCAAATTTAAGGTCTTTTCATTAAGTTGGAACATCAAGCATCTGTTCAGAGTCACAGACGCTATAATATGCATTTATAGGAAACTGATATACGTTTAAACGATGAAAGGCATCATATTATGGTGTCCTATATAGCTCCATACCAAGCCTGGACATAACATGGAATCTATCAGCAATGTTGATGTGTGTGTGTGTGTTTTCTTTGCACCGAAAACTCGAGGGCGGGCGCCTGAAAGTGCAATGATTGCACCTTCCATGTACTTTGTGTGTGTGTCTTTGTGTGTATGTGCGAATGCGTGCAATGTGTGTTGTGTCAAAGTTTCGTGTATGCTAACGTAAAAAACGTAATCAAGAGTTATTCTGAAAGAAAATGAAAGCGAAGTCACAGCTGGTCGTTGTTCACGTCTGAAAAAGTAAACAGTCTGGTCATAATCAAAAGTGTCAGAAATTGTGCTCTCTATTGTTAAAAAATGTTAGTTATTCAAACTTCAGCGTGTTTTATGAACACATATTTATATATTTCAAGATTGAGCCTGCTGTGACCTAGTTTAGTAACCATGTCATAAAGCATGACAAATTTTTCCCCTTAAACGTGATACAACAGTGCTAGCAACTATTATATGAATAGGTGGTAGACGTAGGGCTTAGGACATTTTAATTTTGCAGGAGTAGGGTAGGTTAGATTTTTATCATGATTGTACCTTGAGGTGCTCACAAGCGCTTTATTAGATCTTCAACTAAAATACTGATAAACCAACTGGCCACGACTTCAAAATGACGTCAAAATCACGTCAATTTCCCTTGTTCTTGAAGAAAAGGCGTCTTTCAGATGTATTCCTTGTTTTCTTTTCCGATATACGTTAAAAAGTCATGAATTGACGTGTAAACGACGTGCTCATGATGTTCTGACGTACATCTTGTCTTTAGAATTGTGATTTACACGTCATTAAGACGACTCTTATATGACCACCAATGACGTCTTTTGAACAATTTCCATTTGAGCAAAAATACGAAATATTGACGTCAGTTTGAAACGTTTATATGACGTCCAGTATCTTTGTTTATTTTCGTCTAAAAGATTTTTTTTTACGTCAGTCTCGTTTTTAAATTAGTAATTTACAAGTCTTTATGACGTCTTTGAATAACAACCCAAACGTCAGAAAGACGTCACAAATATGTCGTCTTTTAGACGTCATCCATTTGAGCAGAAATACGACTTTTTGGCGTCAGTTTAAGACGTCTAAATGATGTCTGCTTTCTTTGCTTATTTCCGTTAAACAAACGACAATACGATGAAGAGCCGAAGAAAGCAGAAGGGGTGGAACGTGGGGAGGGAAAGGGGGAGCTAGCTGCGCCCCCTTATTATTGCGCCTTTCTGAAATCTAAATAATGACGTCATTTTCATATCTTCCATTTGAACAAAAATTCGTCTTATTGTTGACAGTTTCGACGTCTATCTGACGACAGTAATGACGTGAAAGTGTCGTCATTCTGACGACAGTATGTCGCAAAGCAAACTGATATAACTCTATAAAACTCTATAATTTGTAGGCCTAATTATATGACGTTATAAAGACGTCGAAAAACTTACGTAAACATAACGTTCATATGTCGCTAATATAACGTCATAAATACGTCGCAAAACAGCGTAAATTTAACGTCATAATACGTCATTAATATGATGTGATAAATACGTTGCAAAACAAACTGATATAACTCTAAAAAACTATAATTCTTAGGCCTAATTATATGACGTCATAAAGACGTCACAAAACTGACGTGAACATAACGTTCACATGTCGTTAATATAACGTCATAAAAACGTCGCAAACAACGTAAATTTAACGTTATAATACGTCATTAATATGACGTGATAAACACGTTGCAAACAAACTGATATAACTATAAAACTATAATTCGTAGGCCTAATTATATGGCGTCACAAAGACGTCGCAAAACTGACGGGAACATAACGTTCACATGTCGCTAATATAACGTCATAAATACGTCCCAAAACAATGTAGCCTAAATTTCACGTTATGATACGTCATTAATATGACGTGTTAAATACGTTGCAAAGCAACGTAAATTTTACTTCACTTATGCGTCGTAAATACGACGTGAATAGTACGTCACAAAATTGACTTGAATTGTACATCTTTAGTTCGTCGCTAATATGACGTCATAAATACGTCGCAAAACTGAAGAAAATTTCACGTTAATACGTCGCTGATAAGACGTCATAAATGCGTTGTAAAACAAAATATATATTACGGGATTAAGACGTCATTTAGATAACGCTATGAATACGTTGCAAACCAACGTATGTCGGAAAACTGACGTAACACATCAGGAGGTCCATAACATGACGTGATAAATTCGTTTCAAAGAGACGTTGAAATCACGTCATTTTCTGGTCATTTTCAGACTTGCGACAACTTTGACCATGTAGTTGCGACCAAAATAATTGAGACGTCTTTTTGACCTCCGTCTGCTAGCTGTGATGTTCATAAAGTTTGTTCCATCCCTTTCTGCCAATTCAACCGCTCATATGACTACTTTAGTATTAGTGCTATATGTTTTTCCTAACCAATTTCTGTGCATTTTCTCCACGCATCCTAATGCGTCCAGGCTGTAGAAATCGACAACATTTGCTGATCTGAGATACAACGTCAAACGTTGAATAGATGAATTTACAGGTCTGTGTTTGAAACCTAAAGTAAGGGGAAGTCCAAACTAAAGATAACTTCTTAAAAAAAAAAAAAAAAAAAAAAAAAAAACTTGGCAAATAAGAAAATATTATTGGTTAAAGATTGAGGTAAACTTTCTTAAGAAAGGTATCATTCTAATTTTCAACAAATTATAATCGATCAAGAAAATCAGGCAATCTATGAAGTTTCCAGCGACTTCCTATACAAGAGAATAGAAAAAAAAGTACTGTGTACATGTATGCAAAATTTCATATTCTAACGTAAAGGCATCATTTTCCTTTTGCATATGAAACAAAAACCCAGCATTAGTGCTTCAAAATAGTTCTTAAATGTGCGTTAGGGATAGAAACAACCAATGTAAATATTTGAACCATTATCATCGATGTTATCTTTTTTTAGATATACAAAATGTGTACAATAGTTATAATAAAAACGTTTCCAAATTAAACCGTCTACAGTTATGGTTTAGTGATAAAAATAGTGACATCTCCTTATATTTCATGCTTTATTGAAAACGTTTTATATGGTGGGATGTTTTGTGATACAACGAAATGACCTACACATAACATGCATCAAAAGTGATATCTTGAACATTTTTTTAAATCAATGTTCTCAACGGTAAACAGGACCTTTAAAATACATGTTTGTATTCCATTTTAAATTCATCCTCTATAGTAATCACTCCAAATATTTTACAAATAACCTCTGTGACATCAGTTCTATTACTTCATCAAAACATCATGGAAAATACATTTCAAATAAATTTCTCAATGATATCTTTTCAAATGCCTACGAAGGAGAAAATTATCAAAATACTCTTCATAAATTAAGTGACGAGCACATCAAAACACCACTTTTCTGCGGGGGAGGGGGGCAGAATGAATTTTTGAACACTATGTAGGTGATTAATTCCTAGTGGAGTCAACATCTTGGTTTCGAACCAATGTTGGCTCAACCTTATACATGCACATAGTTATGTCGGTTACAGCTCGTTATTCCGAAGGTTCGTTATTCCGAAGGCTCTTCAGTCCGAAGATTCCTTATTCCGAAGGTTCGTTTTTCCGAATTTCATTTTCGGATGAACAAATCTTCTGAATAACGAACCTTCGGAATAACGCCACAAATGTTCGGATGAACGAACCCTTTTTCATGTTCGGATTAACGAACCTCTAGGTATAGGGAATTTGCGTGTTTCGGATTAACAAACCTTTGGAATAACGAACCTTCGGAATATCGAACCTTCGGAATAACGAACAGCACCCGTTGTGTCGTGCCATGCTGGACTAACCATTCATGTAAACGTCACATGGATGTTGGCACAATGTTTCACTGAATACTGTCATTGCTTTTAACATCTTTAAACCGTAGATTTTTGATGTTATACAAATGCGATCCTATGCACTAATCCTTCACAGACAGCTGTTAACGCCATCCTAACAGTTGAATAGCAAATTACTATATCATACAGTATCTTAGCTGTTGTAAAACAAAAACAAAAGAACAATCGTATGGATGTAATTTATACGGCCTTGTCAAAAAACATAGACTTACATTTTTGTACGTTCACACACGTATACACATATACACGCACACACACGCACATAAATATCCTGATTTTTTTTATATACAATCACTTATTTAGACGTAAAGATGTATTAATTTATATTGTTTAAAAGTTTTATATAGTTATTATAAATCTGATACTCGTTACACACTTGTGTATGTTAATGCACACCACACCCAACACAATTTTGATCTACACAGATTAATATTTCTTTAATGTTATATATTTCTGACAATGACATTGACATTGTATTGCTGTATATCTCTTGTGTGTTTAGCATGTCTATGCAAGGAGGTACTAGTCTCGCCTAGTACCTCCTTGGTCTTTGTCATGTTAAACGTGTGCTCTGTATATTGTATGTATCGATGTAACTTGTATGCATGTATCGATGTAACTTGTATTTAAACAAAACAAATTTCCAGAAACGGACAATAAAATCGAATTGAATTGAATTGAAATGAAATTTCTTTTACCTCACGGCCTATGTACAAATCATTATATCAAGCAGCACTATTATCCTACTCCCCCCCCCCCCCCAAAAAAAAAAAGAATCATTCGTGGCTTGTCAACGGACACCACCTGACGCTCACTCCACTGTTGAGGCTGCCGCGTAATGCAGCCCATAAATAATCTGAACACAAGTGATCGCTGTCACTGTCAGTGAAAGTGACCAGTGATTTGTAACTTTGATTGAAAAAGGCACCCTCCCGTGTACCAGGGAGGTGAGAGAATTTTAAGTCTCACCTCTGTGCTAATATACCAGCAAGGTGAGTCACCTCCCTGCTTATGTTGTACACGATATACCGAGTGCTGAGTTTTGTAAAATGATATACTTGCTAAACGGCTTGCTCATGTGAAACGTCTTCGAATAAAGCTCCAATTTACCATGTACGACTTGTGTCCTCACTTCTCATTTTCCTCTGGAACTTCGATTAATGGGAACGTGTTACTGTTGAGTGTATACTTGCAGTGCACACAGAATAATACACCAAAAAACTCTTTTTTAAAATGATATTCTTAATTAGAATTTCATCGATTTCAGGCCCATGTTTACAATGAAATTAATTTGAACAAAAATAAGCAGCTGAATTCTTATCTCTTGTGCTTCTAAATCATATTTTCTTACACACAGTACAATATAGGCCTATACAGTTTATACAAATCATACCATGCGTAGCGTATTACTTGACATAGAATTCTGCATGAATATCTCAGAAAAGGCTTTCTGATTACTTAGTAATTATCTTCAAGCCAATCCATATCTGCCTTACGCACACACTTGTGCTGCTGAATCATCTTCTTTAAACACACACACACACACACACACACACACACGCACACACACACACACCTACACACAAACCCGTTGTTATGTTTGAAGGGCGTGCCATTCACATTCGAATCTGATTCTGTGTTAGCAGACGACCATGCCACTGGTATATGTGTACATACTGTATAGCAGTACAGTATGCATAACTACTGAAGTCCAAGCGCATGCGTACAAAACCAGCCAGTACACTGATAGTCTTTGCTCAAGTGACACAATGGGCAATTTCGACGCGTTAGGGTTACGGAAAAAAGAAATCGCGTGCAGGAGGCATTATGTTTTCGGGTTGTCCGTCCGTCCGTCCGTCCGTACGTACGTCCGTACGTACGTCCGTCCGCATTCGTTTACGCGATAACTTGAGAAATATTGACTGGAATTTTACCAAACTTGGTCCAAGTATAAAGTATGATAGGGCAATTACTTGATTAGTTTTTGGGTGAAATCGGCCAAAGGTCAAAGCTCAAAGGTCAAGGTCAAATCATGAAATTGTATCTGTTTACGTGATAACTCAAGACTTGATGGAGCAAATTTCACTAAACTTTGTCCGAGGATGATGTATGATGGGACAATTACAGGATTAATTTTTTGGTGAAATCGGACAGAGGTCAAAGATCGAAGATCAAGGTCAAATCCTACAATTTATCTGCTTAAGTGATAACTCAAAACTGGATGAAGCAGCTTTCACCAAACTAGGTCCAAGAATGATGTATGATGGGACAATTAGTTGAGTAGATTTTAGTGACATTGGTAAGAGGTCAAAGGTCAAAAGGTCAAGGTCAAATGCTAAAAATGTTGCTATTTCCCCCATATCTATGCAATGCCTGAAGGTATTTTATTGAAACTTAGTGTAGACATGTACTACTGCGTAAAGATTCTCCAGAGAGAGTTTCATGTCATAAGGTCAAAGGTCAAAAGGTCAAAGGCTAGGTGAAAATGTTGCAATTTCACTTTTCTCGCAAATGGTTCAATGTATCTTCATGGAACTTGGTACATATGCATGTACTGACTGGCAGGGATTATCTAGGGAATTTAGGGGTCATGGGTCAATAGCCAGGGGTCAAAGGTCAAGGTCAACTCCTCAAAATGTTACTGTTTTCCTCATATACTAGTACATGCAATGCTTGCATTATTAGTTTTAAAACTTAATATATACATGTATTACCTAATGGAGATTATCTGGGAAATTTCCAGCCAGAAGGTCAAAGGTCAAAGGTTAAGGGTCTAAGGTCAGGTTTTATTTTGTACTGTAATTACACTCTTTCTTCATACCTTGAAAATTACTTAATGCATAAACTTATAACAGGGTCGGTCAGAAGTCAAGTAAAAATCCTCATTTCCCCAAATATGTGTACCTGCACTCTCAGACAATTATAGCAAACCCAGTTTGAGGAAAGTGAACATTCAAGACATTTCTGACAAACCTGTAATATCAATATTTTGCCAGTTATGTGAAACTGTCATCACACATTATGAAGACATTGTACTATACACCTATTGGGAGAATCATGCATTATGGAGGAGGCATCAGTCGCCATAGCGACATTTCTAGTTTTTATACTACAATGTATAATTACTATAAGGTCCTCCTCAATTGTTTTACATTCTCTTCGATACATAATGTTCTGTTTACCTTATTCTCTGTTGTCAAAAGAAGTGTAACTTATATGTTTTGTCGAAAAATGAAATAAACTTTGAATTGAATTGAATTGACTGCACACTCGAATTGCTTTTTTCTGTAGGAGAAGTATACGGTCTGTGTTACATTTGTGGGTTGCCCAGATAATGTTGCAATACGATATATATGGTAAGATTAAGGCATTATACAGGGTAAACAATACACGAGTTGATAAAAAATACTGAAGCTTAGTTAACATACCAACGTTTCGGGATATAGGCAAAAAGATGTGTTTTACATGATCATCCCACTTTAGGTTTTCATTTATATACACACCGAGAAATTTATGAGATATTTTCCTTTCAGGAGATATACCATCAATATATAATTCATATTCAGGGAGATCAGCTTTATTACATTTTATGAATGAAATTAGTTTTGCTTAAATCAAGTTCCAGTATATTACTTTTAAATCATGTAGATAATTTCGGTAATTCATTGTTCAAAGTAGCAACTACCTGGTTTAGGTCAGTATGTGAGTAAAACACATTTGTATCATCAGCAAATAATATATACTGTAACATAGATGATGCGTTTGAAATATCATTAATGTAGATTAAAAACAATAACGGCCCTAAGATTGAACCCTGGGGAACTCCACATGTTACAGGTAATGTATTAGAGGATACTGAATCAAAGGAAACAAATTGTTTTCTACATGGCAAATAGTTTTCAAACCATGTAAGTGCAATACCCCGAACCCCGTAATGTTGTAGCTTATATAATAATATTTTGTGGTCAAGAGTATCGAATGCCTTGCTCAGATCCATAAACATACCAATTACATGTTTGCGATCTGCCAAGGCACTCAAATAACTGCATTAGCGCCTTTGTAGACAATAATAAAATATATGTTTTAACCGTGGCATTCAGGTTACATTGATTCATCTCTTATATGCACATACGCAAACTGATCTGGCGGTTGTTACGAATAGGTTGTATATATTGATTATTCTACTTATATCAATGTAATGACATGACATGTTGTAAGGACGTACGGATTGAACTGGGGACGAGAAATCGCAGGGGGGTCGGGGCAGTCCCATATGACGTACCAACTTGTTGTCTCAGTCGAAGCGGGGGGTAAACTGAGATCATGGATGAATGAATAAGTTATTGAATGAATAAATGAGTTCTTTGTTAGATTGAATATAGCAATATCCGTGTGATCGAGCATGTGACGACTTCTACAGTCTTAACAATATGTCTACATTGTCACACTTTAATGATAAATGCATTACAACTCGACCTGAATTTGTGTAGATACATCATTGTAATTCATTGTCAATCACGAATCATGACACTTTCGCAATGAAATAATTGCAGAAGTGCAGAATTGATGAATATGTCATTTTCTTTTCTTATAGCTTGGGTTAGAGCCAGATGAACGCATGAACATTCGGCTCAGGTGAGGTTATTTGGAACCAGTGTCCATGACGGTGAACGGCTATCACATCAAACTGTATAAAAGTGTAGAACTTCGAGTGCGTTTGCGTTATTTGCTATTAACCGGAGGGCCAAACCCCCAAAACTCGCTTACTTTTCGAGTGAGTTCCACTCTCTCTACAAACTAAGTAGACCATACTTATTTTCAAGTTTTCATTGTAACAAACAACATTCCACTGGTCTACCTAAAAAAAAATTTGTTGCGAAAGCCTCCAAATCCAAGATGGCGTCCAAGATGGCCACCATATTTACTGAATTTGTTATTTGAAAGATAGAATTTGATAGAAACATCAGATTTCAGCAAATTTGATGTCATATGAAAGAGAATAAACTTTTCTACAAGTTCATAATATTTTTTGTTGGTTATTGTGATAACTGAATTGAGATTTTAAGGAAAAAACAATCATTCTTATATTTTTCTGAAAAAAGGAAAATCATGAAAATGCTTGATTCAGCATAAATCGGAAAAAGACTGAAGGATTATCTTGAAACGTTTCAAGAATTTTGTTTGACATATAAATAATATTTGGAGAAAATTAGGGGTCAGTACCATTTTCGGTTCAGGAGTTATAATGTCTCAAACTTGAAAACTCACTATGTAAAAATGGCTACTTTAGTTGTGACAAGACCTTGTTGGTCGTAAAAAAAGTCTGCGCGCGCCAAGACTACTACACGCACCGCTGGAACTGTCTCCCCCCGGCGATTGTAGCAGACACGTGCCAGTAGTGTGTGTAGTAGTCTTGGCGCGCGCAGATTTTTTTTTTTTTGACAAACAAGGGCTTGTGCCTGCAAACTAACTTTTCATACCGTTGGTACCAAGTGGTAGCTCAGGTGACGCTGATCACTATCATTTCAGAGTAGATTGTTCTGAAACAGATGAGATGAAGCAAAAAATATTTTTCAAATAGAGGTAGAAGCTTGAAACAACCTTGCTATAGAAAGTGTGAAACAAAATTTAGATCAATCACTCACAAAAACAAATCAAGATTGCATGCCGTCAAAGCTGACATAGTGTATTGCGCCAAAGTAAATGTATTATTTCGATTTTCATACAATTTTGTCTGTTTTGCTGTCTATTTATATGGCTTTTATATATTCTGAACATTGCAATGCTATTTCAAACCGTCTTAGGTTTTTATGGAGACATTTTTCAGAATGCACCATGAATATTTCTCTAGAAAGTAAAATAAATTAACATCTTTCCCATAATCATAATTAATATTTGGAGAAAATTAGAGGTCAGTATCGTATTTGGTTCAAGAGTTATAATGTCTCAAACCTGAAATCTCATTTTACATAATATCATGTATTTACACGCATCTGTTCCTAAAGACTTCACAGAGGGTCATATCCAAGATCGTGCTTACTTTTCGAGTTCCACTCTCTCTATAAACAAGACCATGCATAAAATTAAACATACTAAGCAATGTTCCGTAAGTACACCTCAGTAGATTTGTTGCAAAAACCTCCAAAGTACAGATGCGGTCCAATAGGGCCGCCATTTCTATTGAAATATAAAATTTGATAGAGACATTGGATTGCAACAAATTTGATGTCATATGAAGGAGAGTAAAACTTCCTAAAAGTTGATACCACATTAGCTGTGTATTGTGATAAATGCGGGGGGGGGTGTTTTTTTTTTGGGGGGAGGGGAGAGGAAATCCGTATCTTTTATATTGTTTTGAAAAAAGGAAGAAATGTAAAAATGCATGATTTAGTATTTATCAAAGATGAACTGAAGGATTATTTTGAAACCTGAGATTGAGATTGAGACACAATTCATATTTATGGAATTACAGGCAATATCATACACTGTTGACAAGTTAACATCTTAACCTTGAAAAAATTATATTTATGCATTATAAATTTTGCATTCAATGTGTTTACATGGTCACAAGTAATACTGTAATGGTCTAGTGATTTGCAAGTGCCTGCAAACTAACTTTTCATGCCAAGTGGTAGGTGACGCTGGTCTCTATTACTGTAGCACCTCATAGTAGATTGTTCTGAGACAGATAAGATTGAACAGAAAGTATTTTCCAAAAAGAGATAGGAGCTTGGAATTTGGCACAAATTTTACCAATGTGTCATATTTAGCGACAAAAATAGTATCCACACAAAAGTCAAAATGGCGGTAATTAATCGAGGTTGTCGTTACAGGCATTATTTACCATTAGTTCACGTGAAACAAAAACCCAGCTTTAGTTAATTCCTCAAACTAGTTCTAAGCTGTGAGTTAGGGATAATTAATGCTTAATATTGTTAGATATACTAAATAGATCTGATAAGATTTTTTTTTTATACTAAGCTGTCAACAGTTATCATGGTTATGGTTTCTTGAAAAGAAATGGTGATATCTCCGTATGTTTTATAAGCTTTATTATATATATATATATATATATATATATATATATATTTTTTTTTTTTTACACGGTAGAATGTTTTGTGATACAACTAACCTGGCAGTGCACATATAAATCGAATGTGATATCTCTCCCAATGGTAAACAATACCTTTAGTGTGTTGCGTCAAAGTTAAATCTCAACGTATGATTTTATATATTTTTAAAATCTTCTTATATTGCTGTCTATTATATGTTTATATACATCCGAACGATATTGTACTATTGAGGGTCTTTTTTTTTGGGGGGGGGGGGTGGAGCTCATTCCTGTGTTTGGGTAAGGCCCGATCTTTGATTAAAAAAAAAGAAATGCTTCTGTATCAAAGATATGTTTTTAACTTGTGTGTTAGTCTACTGTTGTAGAAACGTGAATGATGATGGTATATGTGTAATAATGTCTGATCTGTAGATGTCCTTGAAAGCCCTTCTGATCCGAGAAAAAAAAAATGCCCCCGAAAAATTCGACATGGCGGCAATTTCTCAAATTTGCTCTTAACTGTGTTGTGTGAAATTACTTTTCAGTATAATTGTTCGAATAAAACTGTTCAAATGGATACTCGTGCTGTATATTCACATTTACAAATAACCATGCTGAAACTGTATTTACTGTTATACGATTTTTCTTACATTGTTTTTAGGCTGATTTCATGTGGGTTATAGTGTCACAATTGATCTAAACTTATGCCATTGGTAGATGCTTTCCCGTATCAGATATCAGGATCACTCGAGAGTGAAAATGTTCATTTTCATGCATTTTAGAGTGACCTCAGGGATCAGTCGAAGAGTGACGAGTGATCCCTCAAGGTCACTCTAAAATGAGTGAAAATGAACATTTTCACTCAAAATCCACTCCAATTTCACTCTAAATTCACTGTTTTCTGCTATTCACTCCTTCAAAGTAAAAACTTCTATACTCGATTTTTTTCTTTTTCGGAGAGTAGAATATCACTGGTCAAATGTCCCCCCAGAAAACCTAAGACGGTTTGAAATAGCATTACCATGTTAAAAATATATAAAAACAATCTAAATGGACAGCAAAACAGACAGAATTGTATCAAAATCGAAATAATACATTTACTGTGGCGCAATACACTATGTCAGCTCTGGGGTCTGCTTTGATGGCCTGCAATCTTGATTTTTTTTTTTGAGTGATTGATCAAAATTTTGTTTTAAACTTTCTATAGCAAGGTTGTTTCAAGCTTCTACCTCTATTTTGAAAAATATTTTTGCTTCATCTCATCTGCTTCAGGACAATCTACTTTGAAATAATAGCGATCAGCGTCACCTGAGCTACCACTTGGTATGAAAAGTTATGCCAGTAGTTTTGCAGGCACAAACCCTTGTTTGTCAAAGAAAAAAAATCTGCGCGCGCCAAGACTACCACACGCACCACTGGCACTGCTACAATCGCCAGTGCCAGCGGTGCGTGTAGTAGTCTTGGCGCGCGCAGACTATTTGATGACCAACGAGGTCTTGGTGACAACTAAAGTGGCCATTTTTACATAGTGAGTTTTCAAGTATGAGACATTATTACTCCTGAACCAAAAATGGTATTGACCCCTAATTTTCTCCAAATATTAATTATATGTCAAACAAAATTCTTGAAACGTTTCAAGGTAATCCGTTAATCTTTCTCTGATTTATGCTTAATCAAGCATTTTCATGATTTTCTTTTTTTTCAGAAAAATATATGAAAATTAGTGTTTTTCCTTAAAATCTCAATCTAGTTATCACAATAACCCACAGAAATGGTATCAACTTGTAATTTTTTTTTATTTTCTTTCATATGACATCAAATTTGTTGAAATGTGATGTTTCTATCAAATTCTATCTTTCAAATAACAAATTCAGTAAATATGGCGGCCATCTTGGAGGTCATCTTGAATTTGGAGGCTTTCGCAACAAACTTTTTGAGGTAGACCAGTGGAATGTTGTTTGTTACAATAAAAACTTGAAAATAAGCATGGTCTACTTAGTTTGTAGAGGGAGTGGTACTCGACCTCTGTTTTTAGCTTTTAGCCCCCCGGTTATATGCGGAAATCAAATTTCCCCGTAACAAAGTTTGAGTGTGAATGGAAGAAAAATGTTACCTGCATGCTACTTACCTATGATACTTTGGTATTTACATTCATGTAACAGTTTAATCAAAGTGCATTACATAGTTTTATTTATTGTATTTCCGAAAAATGTAATTTCACTATTTACTTTGTTACAACGCCTTACAGGTTGATTTACAATTTAAAATGACTATGAAATATTAGGGCCCTACATAGATGAAATGTTAGTCTGAAATAGAAACAATCCACAGTTTCTATAAAATATGCTAAAGAGTATATTTCATGGTGACTGTAGAGAATATGGTCACATACGCTATACACTGGCACATTCTGTACTTTTTCTTTCATTCTCATTTCTTAGGCTGCGCTAAGATATACAAACTACCTGTTGATGAATATCATACTGCAATTAAATCTCAAGAAATCTGGCAGGTTTTCATATCATGTTATCATCTAACTTACATACACGTTAAGTCAAAGCTTGTAATTGTAATTGACGTAAAAAGTACTAAAAACCCGATGCATCGACAATTAGTTTTAAGTATCTCAATTCAGTGAAGACGGTTGGACAGGAAGTATATTATCGATGAGAAGTGATAACAATTAATGACTATAATGAATCAATGTCGGTTATGTATAGTTTTGGTCCATGATACTGACATTATCACATGCCATTCAGCGATTATCTCCCCCGCTGTGATTGCATATCAGACTGGAACGAACACTCCAAGTCAACCAGGGATAGGAGCTATACAAACAACATCACGAACCTTTTTAAACAGATGTATTTACACGTTACCCTTGGTTACAACACCAATCAACAGATATTTTGACCTCTGTCAGGTTATTCTCCCTACTCCTATGTCCACATTATTTTCCTTTAACGGTAAAATGTTAAACAAAATTGCACTCGCCATAATATATATATATAATAATATATTATATATATATATATATATATATATATATATATATATATATATATATATAAAATGCTACGGAAGAAGCGTTTTGTGAATAACTATAAAATACCCATCTTTACGCTTACTTTGCGTTAAACCATTTGAGCAATTAATTCGCTTAATATGAATTCGAATTGTGAAGAACAAGATTACAGGGGGGGGGGGGTAAAGGTTATGTTCACGTACTTGGAACAATGTGAAATTGGTCAGATACTGGCGTTGTATGTCCAGTGTCGTAGACAACCCTTCAGACCAGAGGAGCGGCGGGATGGGACGGGTTTATTTGAGTAAACTCTTCATCCAATTACACTCATAAACGAACAGAGGTGTCGATCCTTTTTGGACTAGAGAGAGGAAATCCTAAACACACACACACACACACACACACGCACGCACCACTCAAGGGAGATATCATTGCATTTTCAGGATCGGAATCAAGTTTTGTGGTGCGGAATTATTTTCTCTCCATTAAGAAAGTATAAGACAAAATCGTCACGGTATGGGAATAGCAATAACGGTCACTTCTTGTCACGCGTGTGCGTCACCACAGTGTCATACTGTTCAAAACCTATGGGGTGGATCGAGCGTGGAGTGAGTGTGGGAGGAAGGGACATCATAATTATCTCCCGCATTTTTAGAATTAAAATGAAACAGTCCGTTACATACATTTTTGCGAATCTTTCGGAAACTTTTCAATCCCAGAGTGTAGTTATTCCGTGGGGGGGGGGGGGGGGGGGAGGGGAGGGAGGGGGGACAAGGGGAGGTTGTTGCAACCCTCCCATGCAAAATAGTTTTTGCATTATACTGAGAGGAAAATGGTCACACATTTTTGTTGGGATAATATTGGTCCAAGTATACTCTGTTTGCCAAAACAGTAGGAAATGAATTGTTCTTGGCTGATGACGTATTATATGGACTTCATACATCAGGCATCTTAGATCAAAAAATCGTAATCGTTAAACTTTACAATTCAATTTGTATATTGAATAGAACTGAGAAGACCAAATGATTTCAGGCTTTTGAATCACCAAAAGAGCGGCATTCGATTTGTGTGTGTGTGTGTGTGTGTGTGTGTGTGGGGGGGGGGGTTATGACTGAAATAAAAAAAAGAGGTCAAAGGTCTTTCGAAATCTCGGGGGGGGGGGGGGTGTAGGGGCATACACTAGCTTATCTGAACTAACATGTTGATGATGCGCTTTTAATTAGCCATTATGATGGAAAAAAAACAACAACAACGTGTGGTACGGTTCATTAACAATGAAGCTAATACATACATTTTCCCCAAAGGTGTCTTTTTTTTTTTCTGTAACAGCAAAAGGAAGTGACTTTATCACATTATTTTCATTAAATTTATTAGCTTGTAGCTGTTAAAGAGTCTTTAATTTGCAGTGACAAAGTGTGGCTTATCGTTTCATCTTTTATTCATCGATTTTTTTATTTTAGTTTCTCAACTCCATTACCTGACTACTTAACACTAGTTTTACTGTTCATTGTAATTGCAGTCAGTGGCGTAACTACGGGGGGGGGGGGGGGCATGGGGGGGGGGGGCACGTGCCTCCCCCCCCCATCCCAATCCGCTAGTATAAAAGAAAGAAAAACAAGAAGAAAAAAGAAAAAAAAACTACCAAAATGGTAATTCAAGGGTTAGTAAACTGCTTTTGAAATCGACATGAACGGATGATCAAGAAAAAAGAGATCTTTCTAAGATTTCTTTTAACCATATAATTAAAGAGGTATTACAGTGAAACATTGTTCAAAAAGCCCGGAGACGACAAAAGATTGTGATTCAGTGTGATTCCTGGTTGGCATTTTGAATACAAGCAGGATGTGCGCAATGTACTCAGAACATCGGAATGGCAAAAAGAGTCGCTGCAATGTTGCGCAATGTGATGTTTGATAGGTTGTACACATTTGCTATCAAAGCTTGATCACTGATTTTGCAGTGTTGCTTTACATACTAGTCTATAGTAAAATGCCTTGCATTGCCAATAATAAGACTTGACCTTGGCTATTTCCTAACTTTTCCATCTATATGAAACACACACACTCACAAACACAAACAAATTAGGGGATGCTCTATATAAAGTGCAGATTTTGGACATCCTTCTCCCGCTTGGTCACTTCGACGCCCCCTCGCTGGTCATACCTCCCCCAATCATGAACATAAACCGACATCCTTGACTACCAGTGGCGGATCCAGGGGGCGCACCGGGCGCCCCCTCCCTCCAAAGCGAAAAAATATATATGTAGCTACAAACGACAGTTTTTGGACTGTAAAATGTCAAAATTTTCAAGCTCGCTCGCTTCGCTCGCTCGCATTTTATCGTTATGCAATTCTCCTAATGTTGCTGTAAGTAATTGCCAGCAGTTGCGCCCGGTGCGCCCCCTCCCCTTAATTTCCAAAGCGAAAAAAATATAGCTACAAACGGCAGTTTTGGGATTGTAAAATTTCAAAATTTTCAAGCTCACTTGCTTCGCTCGCTCGCATTTAATCGTTATGCAATTCTCCTGATGTTGCTGTCAGTAATTGCCAGCAGTTGTGCCCGGTGCGCCCACGCCCTCTCCTTAGTTTCCAAAGCGAAAAAAATATAGCTAAAAACGGCAGTTTTGGGACTGTAAAATGTCAAAATTTTCAAGCTCGCTCGCTTCACTCGCTCGCATTTTATCGTTATGCAATTCTCCTGATGTTGCTGTAAGTAATTGCCAGCAGTTGCGCCCGGTGCGCCCCCTCCCCTTAATTTCCAAAGCGAAAAAAAATATAGCTACAAACGGCAGTTTTGGGACTGTAAAATTTCAAAATTTTCAAGCTTGCTCGCTTCGCTCGCTCGCATTTAATCGTTATGCAATTCTCCTGATGTTGCTGTCAGTAATTGCCAGCAGTTGTGTCCGGTGCGCCCACGCCCTCTCCTTAATTTCCAAAGCGAAAAAATATAGCTAAAAACGGCAGTTTTGGGACTGTAAAATGTCAAAATTTTCAAGCTCGCTTCCTTCACTCGCTCGCATTTAATCGTTATGCAATTCTCCTGATGTTGCTGTCAGTAATTGCCAGCAGTTGCGCCCGGTGCGCCCCCTCTCCTTAATTTCCAAAGCGAAAAAATATAGCTACAAACGGCAGTTTTGGGACTGTAAAATGTCAAAATTTTCAAGCTCGCTCGCTTCACTCGCTGGCATTTAATCGCTATGCAATTCTCCTGAAGTTGCTGTCAGTAATTGCCAACAGTTGCGCCCGATGCGCCCCCTCCCCCTAATTTCCAAAGCGAAAAAACGGCAGTTTTGGGAACATAAATTGTAATGTCAAAATTTTCAAGCTCGCTCGCTTCGCTCGCTCGCATTTAACCGTTATATGCCATTCTCCTGATATTACTGCCAGTAGTTGCAAGCAGTTGCACCCGGTGCGCCCCCCCCCCCTGAATTTCCAAAGCGAAAAAATATAGCTACAAACGGCAGTTTGGGGACTGTACAATGTCAAAATTTTCAAGCTCGCTCGCTTCGCTCGCTCGCACTTAGTCGTTATGCCATTCTCGTGATGTTACTGCCCGGTGCAACCCCCTTAATTTCCAAAGCAAATGTATGTATATATATACATACATATATTATCATACAAACGGCAGTTTGGGGACTGTAAAATGTCAAAATTTTCAAGCTCGCTCGCAATTAATTGTTACGTTATGCAATTCTGATGTTGCTGCCATGAGGTGCCCCCCCCCCCCCCCCCCAATGTCTTGACCCACGGTACGCCACTGGTTGCAGTAATACGTCAAAAGAAAAAATGGTAATAAGCTGCTTCTTTTTAATACCGTGAACCTGTTCACCTGATTTGAAATGTGATTTAAAAAAAAAAATATCACGAACCTAATTTGAATGTATTGTATATTCACTGAAATAAATATCAAAATTTCCCCCTTCTAAACATTAATAAGTATTTGTACTGTTTGTTTCATGGTAATTGACATGCTTTTTAGTGTAAGTGCTTGAATAAATTGTGTGTTTAAATGGCATGTATTTTGATTCCCCCCCCCCCCACCACCATACCTCTGACACATTGTGTTTACTGATGCAAAATCTTGCATGGAAACTGAGTGTTTGCTTTCTTTCTTTCTTTTCTTCCTTCCTTTCTTTCATTCTTTCATTCTCTCTCTCTTCATTTTTCTTTCTTTTTTTCTTTCTTTTATATCTATCTATCTATCTATCTATCTATCTATCTATCTATCTATCTATCATCTTCTCGTCTGCTATCTGTGTGTGTTTCTACGTACCTATCTGTATCTGTCTTCTGTTTAACTATCTATCTGCTCATGCATTACCTTGTTTCTCCCTATATAGCAATCTTTCAGATTCTAAGACTTTTCTATGATTTTTGTCTACCGGCTATCTATCTATTTATCTATCTATCTCTACCTATCTATCTATCTACCTATCTATCTATCTATCTATCTATCTATCCATATCGGGTCTATAGATACCTGTAGTAAATTAGCAATTTGTCAGACTAAAGATTATGATTATTTCCTGTCTTTCATAAACTTTCTTTCAATCAATCCATCTGTCTATCCAGCCACCCATCTATCTATCTACCCAGTATCCGTTTACATAATGTAACGGTATATTCGTAACCATGTACCAATGTGGGATGGCGATCTTTCAAGATTTTCCTCTCCGCCACCATGCAAGTAGCAAGTAGCATGGCTAGATCCACTTTACGGTAGCTCAATTAATCAAATCTCATCAAATATCACTCATTCGAAGGTAATGCTGCCACCAGGTTTGTTCACGTAAACCACGCCTTGCCAATAACATAACTTCTTTATTTGTCAGAATTAAAAATTGAGCGGTCAACTGATTTGCATATAAAAAGTATCTGTACGAGAACTGTTTCCATGACATTAGTGGAACCTCACAATGTGATAATTTCCCTATTTGTCCATTTCAGCTATAAAATTGTCAATGTTATTCTTGTAAAATTGTAATCTTTCTTATCAGAATGACTTATAAGCTGACTTGAAGTTGTCTTTTAATCTCAACTTTCCTACAATTTCTTTCAGTTTTGCAAACAACGGTCAGGTAGGCCTGAATGTTTGCAAGCTTGCCGGCGTGCAAACTAAAAAGAATAATAATGATTTCTATCGCCTGGTGTAAGAACTTAATTTTAAAATATGCTTCAATTTTACCCAGATTGATAGATATAATTATAGATTTAATAAGGAACCATTTAGCTTTCTGACCATGACAATGATCTTGTTGCTTCAATGACAAACATGAGGGTTGGGGTGATAAAAGGGAATTCAATCGGGTAGACATTGAACCCATTTTGTAGTGCTATGTCGGGAAAGCTGAATGCATGTTTTTCAACTATCCGTCGAATAGGTAGAAATGAAGCATGATTTCATGCATCTTTTTCTCGAGTATGCGATATTCATAATTCTCGCATAAGGTCTCTTATTGAAAGAAGAAAGTACTATGATTATATCTTAGTTTACTTATATTTTCTTTTTGTCGAAAAAGATAACGAGAAAAGTCAGAAAAAAGCTCACTCAAAGTTGCACTTTGCCCGTGCAAATGACCATTTATTGGTCACTTCACTGTCCATTGTCCCATCTCGGTCACGCTTGAATTATGAAAACCGAGTTGTGCATCACATGGAAGGCGAAAAGCTTACGCTTGTCTCTCCATTGATGTATATCTCATGGAAGAAATTGTTATTTTGATCGAAAAAGTCCCCCCCCCCCAAAAAAAAAAAAAAAAAAAAAAAACGTTGACTGTGTTTGTTTGCGTGTTTGTTTGTTCATTTTTTTTTTTTGCTCGGACGAATACTGCTATTATATGGAGTGCATGCAGTTTTGTTTCACCGTGGCACTAGAGAAATAGAACTTTATGAAAATAAGTATTTGGAGTTCCGTATAGTCTAGCAGAAGTGCATAAAAATGCACTAATTGTTGTGAAATAAAGCCTTTTCAACTTTAACTTCTAGCTCTCTGCTGCCCTTCACTTGTCAATATTTGGTTTACTTACAATCTGCCTAAGTTACTTCAGTCATCAACTCTACTCTTTCCAGGCCCATCTTTTAGTAAGCCACTATTCCTACAAGGATTACATGCATACTCACCTCATTAACTTTACCACGCACACCAGACCTTCACACATGAAAAATGACACTGATGTAATCAACGGCAACGACAATGCATTGAAAGTTTCACACTTTATTCTAAGCCAGCAAATTTGAACAATATGAAAAGCGTTTGTTATCTTGAATCATTGATCTTGTTATTACTGATATCCTTTTTTAATGTCTCTTTTGAAAATCAATTCATTGTGGTTCTCATTTTGTTTCCACATTCTGCTTTCGATCCACAACCGTAATAGTAATACGTCACACTGCACAACCAGAATCATATAAAACAAATATGCGTACTTCGATGATATAGATATAACTGAAGGATTTGTTTGCAAAAACCGATAAGTCCATTTTTGAAGATTTTGAAGTACGATCTCTGTCATAAAGTACAAAATAATACCTTTTAAATGATATATTGGTCACTACATATAAAGGTATATTTTTGAAGTTATGGTCAAAAGAATCAAAATTTTTCTTATTATTCTCTTTATTTTTCTTGACCTTTAATCGCAAATATCTCCATTTGGCAAATATGGACTTATCGGTTTTTGCAAACAAACTCTTCAACTATAATCATACATGTAAAATGTTAATTGGGTTTCTGAAACGACCAAATGGAGAGTTTGTTAGCAAAAATCGACGAGTCCATTTTTTTTTTTTTTTATGAAAGCCAATCAATATACTGTGTGGAACCACTCTACAGATAAAATCAAGTTGTAAAACTAGAAATGTCGCTACGGCGACTGGTGTATGCCTCCGCCATAATGCATGGTTCTCCTAATAGGTCTATAGTACAATGTCTTGACAATGTGTGATGAAAGTTTCACACAATTGGCAAAATATTAAAATGACAGGTTTGCCACAAATGTGCTGAATGTTCACTTTCCTAGAACTAGGTTTAATTGGATGAATGATTAAAACGTCAGAATGCAGGTATTTGGGGGAACTGATGACTTTTACTTGACTTTTGACCCTTTTATAAGTTTATGCATTGAGTAATTCTCAAGGTATTGAGAAAGTATAATTTCAGTATCAAATGGTAAAATAGTATTATCTAAACCTGGCCTTTGACCTTTGACCTCACAGTTCCAAAGAGAATCACTGTTAGGTAGAACATGCATAAATATGTCAGTGTCATGATAATACCTTGAATTACTTTTGAGATATGGAGGGAGAAGTGCAATTTAGCACTTTCACTTGACCTTTGACCTTTTGACCTTTGACCTTTTGGCAAGAAACTTCCCACAGAATATATAGTGGGTTATACATCCATACATCAAGTTTTAAAAAAATCCTTCAGGCATTGCATAAATATAAGGAAAGCAGTGATATTTTGAGGAGTTGACCTTGACCTTTGACCCATGACCCCCAACTTCCCTAGATAATCACTGCCAATCGGTACATGCATATATACTAAGTTCCATGAAGATACCTTGAACCATTTGCGAGATATGGAGAAAAACATGAAATTTGAACCCTTTTTTCACAAAATAACCTGTGACCTTTGACCGTTTACCCCGTGACCCTAAAATCCAAACAAAGTATTATCCCCCCAGGATATACCCTCATACCAAGTTTGATGCAAAACCACCTCACGGTTCTTGAGATATCGACAAAAACAAAACGGGACGGACGTACGGACGGACGGACGACCCGAAAACATAATGCCTCCGGCCACTTCGTTGGCGGAGGCATAAAAACGTAATATAACCCGGAGCATTTGAGTCTAAATCAGTGTTTTGCTTCAAAAATCGATAAGGCCACTTCTCGTTTTGTTGCACAAACCGATAAGTTCACATTAAACATTCAACATGTTGAATCGTGTCACGTGATTTCAAGATATCTGTCCCCATGTTGCATTTCATGCATGTTGTGTATATACACGCATGATGATGGATAGCTCTATAGTATAGCTCTATAAAAAGGCTTACATTGCTAGTAAGATTTTGTGCATTCGTCGGTGTTATGTATATGTGACCGTGCACCACAAAACAAACAAAAAGTCGCACCCCTTGATTTCACGTGAGGACTCAAGAAAGGTGAAACGGGTCAACCAAGTCAATTTTAAGTTTGCCATATTTTCTGAAAGAGCTATTCTTCTTCTACATTATTCTTGAGTTTGGGATCATAAAATGAATGGGAAAGTGCATTTTAAGTAGTTTTCTACAACCCTTTTCTCTAGAGTATTGAGATCAGGTATGTCTTAGAGGCCCCTTCTCATTTCTTTATAAATCTTTGCAAACTCTTCACTTTTAAGTCTGATAACTTTTGAAAGTATAACACTACTTCTTTAAAAGTTGGCATTAATCATGGACATAATGTTATAATAGAGCGTGCCCAATTTCCATTTAATCTGATAGCCCCTTCATTGTTGTTGCTCTAGTGGTTTACATCCTGTTTTTTTTTTTTTTTTTTTTGTCCCCTTCGTCGCACAGCTAGCACGGTTCGGTAAAGATTAAACGCTTGAATAGACCGATAGACCCTGTACTTCAGAGCCTTTTTTCTTTCCAGAGTGAGCGCTTTCTTTCCAATATTTAGATAGGTTAGGAGTGTCCATTTGAGTTGAGTTATACATAATTTTAAAGTTTAGAGTCTGCCCTTTTAGAATCTGTCCTTAACTAAAAATCCATGTCTGTCCACTTTTTGTTTGTTTTTGTGGTACAGGGTCACATATTGTATTCGGCATTATCATGCATGTTTCAGTCGATTTCACTTTTAATGGCACCTAAAAAAACACACAAAACCGTGGGTAGTGGGACGGAGATACAGTGCAGAGAAATACTGAGAAATGACATGAATGAAATGAAACGCATGAATGCGATGTATGTTATGACCGAATATTCAAGAATATGTTATATGCAAATATATATCCACTAGACGGAATTAACGAAGAAATGTTAGTGTCAGGTGACCTTTTAGAATATTGCTCTGTTGTTGTTGTATTTCATCTAAACTGCAATTTGCATTGTGAGAACCATAATCCAGCATTCACATAAATCCCCACATCTTCCCAATAACGTTAATGCTATCCCTTTACTTTAACTTGCCTTTAAACACATTAGCATAATGTCATAATGATACTGTCGTTAAATAGATAGATTTTGGTTATATTATATAGATATATAGATATATACATTATATAGATAGATATATAGTTAGATATTTTATATAGATATATACATTATATAGATAGATATGTAGATAGATATTGGTTTATTTCATCAAAAGGAAGATGCATAGCAGCCAAGAACCTGAATTGCTTCTCGTTTGATGTAAATGTACAGACGAGACAATACAATACAATTATATGGGTTTTATGACATATTCTACGAATAGGATTCTCTTTCAAATGTGTATAGTATACACATACATATCATGTAAGACATACATTGTACATGTACCCCAACCGACTTGATAATATATACCAAATTCCAAGTCAACACTAAAGAGAAACTACAGTATATAGATTAATAATATCTATATACTGTTTACTCCAAAAGAGCGCCTTGCGCCTGAAAAAAATACAGCAAAACTATACCTATCTCACACGGAAAACTTGTATCCACTGTTCAAAACAAAACAAAACGAAACAAAACAAAACAAAACAAAACAATTGTGAGAATCAGCCAGATCAGCTAACAATTTGTAACATTTTCACCAAAAGAGACAGAACAACAAACTCTACCAATCCCACATTGAAAACTTTGAATCCACTGCTCAAAAATTGGGAGAGTCACTCAAATCAGGTAGCAATTATGGCAACACATCGTTCAATGATGACAAAAGACAAAGCACATCGACACCCAACAGTACCCACATAAATGTCAAACTTGGAATAAAGATCTCAAACTCTTAGAGACCCAGACCTATTCTAAAAACTGCTGTTTGTTTCACACCAAACAAAGAAAAAAAAATATATGTATGATACACACACACACGCATATATATATATATATATATATATATATATATATATATGGTTACGACCATATCAGCAAAGACAGAAGATGTATCCCGCACATCCAATATGCTACAACAATTACAAGCTCTGAATCCTCTTCAATAGCAAAATACTTACAAACGGGTGAACATATGCAATCCATATCTGTTCGTCCCTTTAACTCTTTATCTGCCATGGTGGAAACCCCTGTGTGCCACGTTATTCTGAGACACAACGGTAGTCATGCTTTGAGAAAAAAAAAATTGTTTTTTTTTTCCAATCTATATAACTTCTACAAGCTTCTGTTAAGCTGTACATAATAGTGAGTAAAGTTGAAGAGGAATGCCAAGCTTTGCTTTGATATAAATTGTATGACAAATTTATTTCTATTTATTTTTTCAATGACCAGTCGCTACATTACTGTAAAGGCATGACTTTTGCACATGAAACCGTGAGAGAAACTTAGAATTTACACGAAATTTTAGTTGGGAACACCGCTTCATAGTCAATCACCACATAGAATGCAAGCTGTAGGTAAAAGGAACAAAAGTGCGAGAAAAGCTTTCATTGTACCGCAGGATTAGGCGATTTATCAATCGTTTTAAGCGGATTAATGCGTTGCGGAATATGCGAAGTCGGCACGCCGTCGACTGAGTGGGACGTGCGAACATGGCACATAGAGTTAAAAAAAATGATGCCACCACATATAAGGTTGTAATCTGGCACTCGTTCTCTCCGCTGGACATTCAGAAGACGTTCAGGAATATATGTATAAAATTCGATGTCAAATTTCATATTGCAACAATACAATTTACCCAATACCTAATTGTTATAACTATTCGTTACACGAATAAACATTTCATGTTAGCACCTGTCCATCGATCCGGCAGCCAGTCAAAATCTTGCATTGTATTACATTACGTACAGGCACTGCTTTCAATCAAATGATTTAGATCCTTACTGAATAAGGCACATGATGGCATTATAACCATCAATAACTGACCAATATCTTAGACCATGTAATGTGATATTGTAAAGCAACATGCTTACAAACATCTGTTTTCGTTGTGTTCTGTGTATTAAATGTTTTAATCTCTTGTACGAGATGAGTATTTTGAATGTAATGAACACTTCGTGAAGCAGTCCCCTGCATCTAGATATTTATGCCCACAACAAAATTCACTTTCTGACTGCATGGTAGAATTCCCAATTCTGTTAAGACTAAGAAGCGCAGAACCTTTGTAAAAAGTCCCCCTTTGTCAACAGAGCTTCATTCGGAATGGAAACATTGGGTCCTGGCCTAGGATTTAAAAATGTCAGTAATAACTCCACTAAGTTATTTAGAAACATGTTTTCAGTCTCTTGATATACCATGTGACAACGCGCTCATTGTTTAGCCATGATGGATCCTGTTTGCTATACGTATCCATATTTTACACAGTATTTTTATATTGTAATACTTATTGATATCGTAATTGATTGAACCTTGCTATCTACAGCGGTTGCTATTCAAAGGTCCTTTCAAATGTTTACACAAAACTTCCATATTCCGGGGTTAATTAAAAAAGACAATAAAAACGATTTGTTTATCGAAATTTATATTGCAGTGATTCTTACTATTTAATTTCGCTTTTCACTTTTTTTCTTCCTGAAAATGAAAAGGAGTTTTCGTGTTGAGGTGAAGCAAAGCTAATCAATCTGAAAGTGTAAAGGTTCAACCTATAACAGATTGAAATAAAGTTTTGAAAACGAAATTCATCTGTAAAATGACTGTTATTAGTTAGAAAAAGGAATTTAAGTTTAAGTGTTCCGAATGACCTCCTGTAAACTTCGATAAAAGAAATATTTTACATAAAATCGTTTAAAAATATGTTAACATTTATCAGTTTCTCTGATGTTGATGAGGAGAAGGAGGAGGAAATTGATCAAATAGGGCAGCATCATTTGTATCCAGCTCGTAATTGAGTGTTTTTGGTTTTGTGTGTGCGGGCATAAACCTATGGGCTGTACCGCATGTCCCCCCTCAAAATAAAAAAAAATATATATACAACGGGACCCTCTGCAATGACAACTTTAAAAATAGTAAATCAATTCAAATACAATTTCAGGGTGTCAAACTATAACTCATTACGCACATGTTACAGACAATCCCACTCCATTTGCTTCACTGGTCAAAGAGAAATGAAAAATTTTGTAGAGCATGTCAGGACTATCTTCCCTCCAAGTTCTGGCTATTGTGTTCACATAATAAGATACAGTTCAAAGAGCATCCAAGTGGTACACTAGACTCATGGCATGCTTTACAACAATTTACAGTTCCCTGTGACGACTTAACAGAATTGAAAAAGGTTTTCTGCAAACTTGAGCTAGGATGTTATATTTTAAGACCCTGAAGTAGCATTAAGACAGTTTAATCATACATGGGAGTTATCAATGCGAAAATTCGACTGTATTCTTTCTTTTTGGACATACTGTACAGCAGTGTGCATTACAGCATCAATTTGTCAGGAGTAACTTTTTCCCCACTGAAACTAATATACAATCATGTACAAACACTATACTTTTGTTGCAATACAGGATGGATGTCAAATATTAACTCTACAAATCAATAAAATCTGTAAAACTAGAATTGTTATACTTTCTACCGAAAAAATAGTTTTCTTCAATTCATGAAAACGGTACCGATAGGGCATTTTGCCTATCTCCGAAAATAAAACGAAATGTTTACGTCCATATATAAACACTTCGCATCAAGCTGTTCAGTTTTATTCTGTTGACTTTCTAGAAAATATAATTCTGGAATTGGGCATTTCTGGTTGTGGAAACAAGATGATAGAGATGAATGTTTGAAGATCTGTTTAATTATACCCATGCTAGGAAAGCAGAGTCTCGTTACTTTTACGCGAAAATGCCGCTAGATTTCTCATAGACAGCTGTTATATCCCAGTAATTCAACCCTGCCTTTCATGATTCCGAGTTACACGCCACCATTGCCAATAAACCACTAATGCAATCGCACAGACGAATGCGAATAAACCCAAGACAGCAGCGATGATCTTCAAATACTTACAAGAGCAAGGCTTAACTTCACATTCAATGGTGACATTCCTTTGTGTAGTATGAGGAGCAGGCATAGTGGTATGACCATTCGAAATTACAGTGTGAAAACATTCACCATGCGTTACTCCATCACTTGCTTCGCAAAATACATGGTTGCAGGTCTCGGAAGTCACGAAGTGGTCAATTGTCGAACAGCACTTCAAGGGAAGATCTGCTCTTGCCAACATCCTTTGAGTGAGGTGAGTTCCGTTGTCATTTTTTGCCTCTAAAAATGGTACGGACGATGTGTCTTGGAAACAGAATATGAAGACCTGTTCCACTGTGCCTCTTTTGCATCTACAATTGATCTCTCTCCAGTGGAGCATGGTTAAGTTATTGATAGAATGAATGGAATATCGGCATGAGGGATAACCAGGATGTTCAACAGCGGTCTTTCTGTCACTTGCTTTGTAGGGTGAGTCCTGGCAGGTCAGGTAAGACACGTTGGGGCCCGTCGACGAACAACACTTTAAGGGCAGATCGGCTATTGCTAACATTCTTTGAAATAGATGTGTTACGGTATCATTTTTTGCCTCTAAAAATGGTAAGCTAAATGTATCTTGAAAACAAAATATGAAGGCATCCTCCGATGTGCCTCTTGTGCTTGTACAATTCATCGCTGTCCAGTGAGGCATGGGAACATCATCGATGTCATGGGAGGAAAATTTGCATGAAGGGCGGCCTGGATGTTCAAAGACTTCAATCTTTCGACTTATACTCTGATGAATATTTACGTTTCCTCCATACACATCACAGATATATGTTCCGGAATCTGCTGTTGTCACGCTCATAATAATCAAGGTAAATGTCACGTTGCCGCCCGCATCAATCTGAGTATTGTCATAACGGCATGGTTCAGTGCAAGGAGCGACAAGTGATCCTTTGTCATAGATAAAATTTGCCGGCGGGCGATAGACAGAAAAGGAAATATTCGGAATTTCTTTGACGCTGAACGGTATCTGAACGTCCTGTCCTGCATATAGGTATCTCTGTAGCATAGAAGAGCTGACGTGATTTGCCACGAACAAGAGCAGTATAAAAGCGCATGTAATGGGTGCCATAGTTCTTGAACTATATTCTAGATCTTCTACTGAGAGAATGGAGCAGAATGAACTAACTCTTGGGCCATCAAAGTCACAATAACTCTTTGGCAGGTTGTTTTGACAGCCATCTCAGCACTAGATGACAAACTCCTTTAGGGTGACCACTAGAATCCAGTCAAAGAGATAGACAGGAGATTCGGACACCGCTTATCTAGGTACGTCGTGGACCGGGTGTACGAAGTCGCAAGATGTCAGTGGTATAGAGGACTCCTAAACTGTGACGTCAATCCTGCGTTCTACATGTTATTGTGAGATAAAACAACAGAGAAACACAGTATTCAAGTAAATGACATGGTAATAGAGATTTACTTGGATATTGATTGCTCACAATATTTTTATCGGGATTTCATTATGAACATGCGGCCCAGAAAGAAAGGAACCCCTAAGATCTTTAATTTCAGCAATATTGTTGCAAATATGTCACTATTTTGCATACTATTGGAAAGGTCATTCTTTTTCCAATAGAATGACACCAAGTTTTTTTTTTTTTTTAATTTTGGTTAAAGCGTTATGATTTTAGGACCACCCTGGGGCCACCCTGCATATATGCAGTATATATATATATATATATATATATATATGAAGAGTTTGTTTGCAAAAACCGATAAGTCCATATTTGCCAAATGGAGATATTTGCGATTAAAGGTCATGAAAAATAAAGAGAATAAAAAGAAAAAATGTGCTTCTTTTGGCCATAACTTCAAAAATGTGCCTTTTTATGTAGTGACCAATATATCATTTAAAAGGTATTATTTTGTACTTTATGACAGAGACCGTACTTCAAAATCTTCAAAAATGGACTTATCGGTTTTTGCAAACAAACTCTTCATATATATAAGCAAGAATAAACACTGCATTGTCGTTTGCATACGATCACATTTTCGAAATTATTTTCCAAACCAACTGTACAAATATTATTTACTAACATCGTGAAATGAAAAACAAAAAAACAAAACAAAAATGAAACTTTTTCTCTAGCTAATCAAACATGTGCATTATTTATCCACGCTAATTGTTATATTTGTTATTTTGTTACATTGTTATATCTAAATTAAAATCACCAAGTATTACAAGATTTCTTGAAATATCTGTTTCTATAAATGCGTGTCTCTAGCGCGTCAAAATCTCTGCTGTAGTCCAATTGTTTGGTGGTCGACATACCACTCCAACATACCAAGGATAGGTTTTTTGATATTAATCTGTAATCACAATAGATCTAGGTGCCCATATTTCAAATCACATCGTTTCGAGGAAGACAAGTTTGAATTTATATAACATAGCACTCCACCTCCATAAAGGTTTCTGTCTTTTCTTTTCAGATCATAACCATTCGCATGCAATTCTTTATCAAATATAAAGTCATCTCACCAAATTTCCGAAATGGTCAATGCATTATCGGGTTGCGCAAAATTGGAGAAAAAAACCCTCGTAATATCCATCATACTTTTTTTTTTAACTTCTCACATTCAAATGAACATCCTCAAGGCCTGCGTCTTTTACTTCATTGATAACAGTGCTCTCATACATTTCAGTTGAATATGAACACCAAAATCATTTCATTGCTTGAAATTGGTTCAGATTTTGAATTTGAATTGAATAATTAAATTGAATAACTGAAACTGCACTGGTTTTAGACTCGAAACACAGTGAACAGTTCAAGCACGTTTATTTACATATTTCACTTAACATGTATACATAACTACAATAAAGCGATGCAAAAATACGATACAAAGCAGTTCATGAATAGAAAGTGTGTCAGCATATACATACGGCAATTCTCTATAACATGTGAAATATGATGGAACCTCAATAGCAAAGCGTGTAAACCCGTGTTCCAGGAAAAAAAAAAAATCCAGTGTAAATTTATGAAATGGAGGGTGGACACAAAATACTTATGACGAAACTTCATGAAAGCTAAACAAAAGCAAGGTACAAATGAAAGAAGAAGTAAAAAAAAAATAAAAGAAAGGAAAATGAAAAACATTCACATTCTTATGATCATGATCAAAAGGAAGCTTTTCAAATCTGTATTAATTGCAAATCCATTCCTTATCACTCTGATATACATATGAAAGAAAGAATGTGTGTGTGAGAGAGAGAGAGAGGGAGGGAGAGAAAGATCACCTTTACCCTCATGCACAGTAACTTACTCCGAGCTGGATTCTTCGATAAAAATAAATGATAGACCACTCCAAATATTACCATGGTTTACACGTGAGAAAAAGCTTCAAAATCAAACTCAGTTTTTTTCAATGGTGTCGTAATCATACCATGCGCTCTCTTTTAATGTCGTTTGCTCCTGAGTAAAGATGATACATGTATTTGACACATTGAGGTTCGTTTGTGTTTGTATGATAATTCAAATTACATGATATATATTAAACCAACTATATTCTATCTATAGAGTGAAGTGAATGTGCGTTGATTAGAGAATTTCGAGGGGCTAACATTACATTTAAACAATATACATAATTTTGTTTAATGAGATATGAAATATTAAAGTGTCGATTTAATTTGCACTCATTTCAGCTAGTAATGGCTGGCTTGTGTATCAATTTTAGGTGTAAAATTGCAAATGTAAAATAGGCTAGGTATGTATGAACGCAGCCATGGAAGCTGGAAACTATACACCTACAGCAAGGGAATGTTGTGAAGAGAGACATAAAAAAAAATATTTAAGTTTCAGTAAATGTATACGACACTTGCATACGGAGAAAGGGCAGTGGCGTGCTGATATAGAGTGCCTCTGAAAATGGTTGGTCATCTTACCCGATAGAATTCGCAGGCAGGCGTTGAAAGGTAAAATCCTTCGAAGTTGGCATCAACCAGTTTCGAATATTTATATACAGCGGTTGATACTTGTAATCGCGAAGTTGACAATGTGCATTCATCCAGTCAAGGGCCAATTAATCTGTCTTGGACTTGTCTTGGAATTGTTTCATGCTGCACAATGCAATCATTTGGAAAGCAGATACCAAGAAGAAAACTATTGTAAAAACGACTGTAATATTTCCAGCTGAGCTTTCCAGTGTAGACCTTGGAGAAGTCGGCTCCTCTTCACCTGTGGTAGTGTGTCCGTTTGTTGCGTTGGCCGGATTCGGTGTTTCAACGAATTTTGTCACGGATTCCTGACAATGACCCCTCGGTTTTTTCTTAATGTCGTTAATGGAACAGCAACCAACCATCAAGTCTGTCGGAAGCCAAAATAATGTTGTGATTGTATCGTTATTGCAATTTTCCTGGAGTGGAAAGTATTCTGTATTGTTTGAATTACAGGCTATATTTCCCGGTGGGTTGCCCACTGTCGCCTTGCACTCTAGAAATGCATATGGCGAACTTTTGTCCAAAGATTTTACCCAGCTGCATTCAGCTGATCCAGGGGGAAACTGCACATTTAAGTCATAAAATTGCGATACTACTTGCTTCTGCGAAGATATACATGTAAAGGCACAGTGGTACTTCCCACGGTGGGTTAGGGATACCGACTCAAAGACCAATGTCAGCTTGGTGGAGTCCGAGTCTGTCAAAATACGAACCAGTCGATTATTCGAAATATGGATAATATGTTCCCCCTCTTGTACTTTCCCTTCGTGTATTTTTGAATTGTCATGGAAGAGTTCGTAGTGAGCACTAAAACACGAATCGTTGTAGATAAAAAGAAGCTCTTGCCGCAGCTGCACTGGAGCGGAAATTTCAGTTGACTGCACTTCTGCACTCGAAGCAACCGCGCCGAAAATTAGGATAAGCCAAAGGATCATTTTGAAGAATTTCCAGTGGTTCTGTAGAGATCCGAATACTCATCCTGTCGAGATGCCAATATCTGTGTAAAATTAAAGAAATAGCAAATATGTGAGCAGGGGACAAAACAACTAGGGGTACGAAAGCTTTAAAGTTTTTGACTAAAGACAGAAAAGTACTAGATCTTTGTTTACTATGATAGAAATGAGAATGAATGACAACCCTAATCATCTTAATCATTACCAGTGCTTTTAATACTGCGCTCTTAGCTTTAAAAAAAAGAAAAAGAAAAGAAAAAAAAAAGAAAAAAAAATCCCCGGTGTCGTCTCAGATTCTTGAATTTTGAGTTGTAAAAATCTTTCCATTATAAGTAAAAGAAAAAAAAAATACAATTTGTTTTTCTACGCATTAGTGATTATAATAAGTGGCAGGGGTTGACATTTTGGTTGGTTTGGGGAAACCAAATTTCTGTTTTAAAGTTCTTTAATAAAAGTTAATGTTGAGCCCCATATGTGTACCCAATGACAATGAACCTTTTCTACTTCTTGTTGCAAACAACATGTAGACGACACTTCCGTATAACTCACACCATTTGCAGCCACAGAGTGGCTCAAAATGATTCCATCTACGTGGTGTATACCATAAATAATTATGGTGAAAGAGGAAATATTATCTCAGCGGTGAAGTTTAAAATGTATCTTTAAGTCTTTCCCATTTGTTTTTCTTACTTTCCCCTCTACGACTTCAGTTACACGTTATTAGGATCTTGGTGAGGTCTTAAAAGTATCAGTCACGTCGTATCTGCAAGAACAATACCAATCTTAACTTTTGAGGTTAGAAAAAATATTGAAGGAAATCAACATGCCCTCCTTTTGACCTTCAATCTGATAGATGATTATTGATTACTTCATTAGGAACGATGACCTTTTTGTTTTGTATGAGGTTAGAAAAGACAAGAAAAACGAAGAAACCAAAACGTAAAGTAAGAAATTATTCCACAAAAGAAAAATAAAAGTATAATGTACGTACCCGACGTTTTCTGTTGTTCACTTTCGAAAACACCTCGTCAAAGGTATTGAATAGGAGTCACTAATGAAACTGGACTATGTCGATGTTCGCAAACGATCTACGCCAAGACTGAACTCGCAGGCCAAAGGAGAGGCGCTTATACTTTACGAGGTACAGTGTAGGAGGGGTTACATGCTCTGGCCAATCAAAACCCCAGTGGCTCTTCACGCTTTATTAAGCCCGGGTGCGATGAGGATGGACATGCGTGGGTACATTCAACCAATGGCAAGCATACTGTGCTGAAACTATTTTTTACCGTCATGGGGTAGGTATGAGTGAACTTATTGGTGAACATAGTATTACAGAATTTGTCCTAACGGTTTATCCAAAATATGCACAGGAATGTTCCAACTCAGTTGCAACGAGAATTGAACTTGTGTATATCTCGGTAACTCGTTAAGCTGACAAGAATTCATACTTTTATAACATACATGTTTTTTTACGATACACATTAATAACATTTATACTATTCATGACAAATTTAAACTTTTTTTACCTTCTGTTGAAAGAAGTGAAGATAGAACCTTTGAATTTAATTAATTTGAATTGAATTGAATTGAATTAAATTGAATTGAATTCAATTGAAGAGTTAGGCTCACACACTATTTCATGAAATCATTTACGTAACATTCAATATCCTTTGAAAAAACCACAGCAATTACGTTAGTACTACATGCATCTCGAGACCACGGTACAGATACAGCCAAACATGGTCTAAACATTGGGTCGATAGAACACTTTGTCTTTTTGATAAACATACAAGATTATGTTTGAACTTTAAACTAATTATGGAAAACCGAAAATACAATTAGTCACAAATCCAACCAAATATGCAGAAGTGATCCCAAAATTCAAATGAGAATCTAAGGGCACACTTTGTCTTAGACATAAGTGTCAGCTACAACATATCGAAATGTAATATAATATTCAATTTTAAAATATGGAAGTGGAAAAATGAGCAGAGAGAAGAATCCATCTGGATTTGAACCCGATACCTCCAGAGTGCGGTGCTCTACCGACCGAGGTATAGCAAGCCCTAATTCAGCGTTCGTCCCAGAAACGCTAAATTTCCAATGCTCAGATGGTCAGAAGCTATTTAGCAGTGTGTTTGTGTGTGACACACACGCACACACTTCAATCTGGCGTAAACCGGAAGGATAAATCAACTTGGGTAATAAATGCGAGGGATTGTTCCAGCACATTTAGGGTAAATTGCACATTTTCTTAATTTACCAAAATTTTCCAAACTGTGCCGATAGTGCACCTATAGTTGACGGGGTCAACTGTTATTTAAATGTGCAGTTAAGAGCGGATTTGCCTGCACATTGTGTACAATCTGCAAATTTTGGTAACCGAACTGAAACCCCATGGATGGTCAAGGAGTAGAGGTGATATGGTCCTGCAGTAAAGATAGGCAAAACATTATTAATATTATCTCTTTTTTTAGCTAAGCTATTGCGATCGCTTTTCGTCCACCGTCTTCGTTCGTCGTGCCTCGTGCATAAACTGTGTAATTCCCTGTCTCTCTTTGCCGGATAGGCCCACGGAAAAAAAAAAAAGCGGGCGATGATTTGCTAATCCGTTCTTCAATTCGTCAGTCCGGTGGACAAAGTGCAAAGTTTCCGTTTTCGAGGAGCGTATGTACATGATAGGGGCCGTACCAAACGAAGAAACAACGAATGTCGGGCGATTATGGACAGGACAGTGAAACGTGCGCAAACAAATGAGAAACGAATATGAACTGCTTGCCAACACGACAAAAGGCTATCGAGCTTTACATTTTGGGGCGTCCACCACTCGGCTAGTTCTGCTTCTACTATATACCTGTACACTTCACTTCAAGTCTCATATCAGCTCCCATTAACAATGATACCAAGGGATCAAAGGCCAAGACTTAGCCTCCTTCTCAATATCTTGGCTACTTGTAGCTATAGACCATTGACACCGCTTTCTTCATTTTGGTCCTAAATAACACTCACATACAGATTTACCAAAAAGTTTTCACTTTACACAAATCACTTTCATTCATGCCCGATGTTACTTCACAAATTTGACCTCATTATTTTGTTTCTGATTGATTTTTTTTTCAGATGTTCTTCATAATGATTAACAGCCAAATGAACGTTGATTTTGTAAAGTAAAGGTACATAACTTTTCTTCATTGAACTCATTCATAGTAGAGCAGTTAAGCCCTCAAAATCAAGTGAATTGTGCAAAATTTGACTAAAGCATGAAACTTTCACCAGTGTTAGTACATACCATACGATTTATTTAAAGATCGGGAGGTAAGTCTGATTTGACCTCTGATGACCTCCAGAGGTCAATGAACTTTAGGTATCAGAATATTGATGTTTGGAAACATTTGTGAATGATAGATGTGGTTATGATGCACTAAACATACATTTATACTACAGAGAAATCATTTTCTGATTCAACAGAGCATTGACATGACTTTGCCTCTGACCTCTGATGACCTCCAGAGGTCAATGAACTTAAAATACCAGAATATTGATGTTTTGAGACATTTGTGACTGATATTTGTGGTTATGATGCACTAAACATGCATCTATACTTCAGGGAAACCATTTTCTGACTCCACAGAGCATTGACAGGTTTGAACCTTTGACCTCTGATGACCTTTAGAGGTCAATGACCTCAAAATATCATAATATTGATCTGTGATGTCATTGGTTAATGGTAAACATTGTTAAGATGTACAAAACAAGCATATCTTTCTTACAATGAAATTGTCTTCATATTCTAAAGAGCAGACAGGTTTCTACCTTTTGACCTCTGATGACCTTGAGAGGTCAATGACCTCAGAATATCAGAATATCAAAATATTGAACTATGACATCATATAGGTTGGTGACAAACGTGGTAAAGATGTACAAAACAAGCGTATTAATTTGTTTTACAATGACATTGTCTTCACATTTCAAGGCAGAAAGACAAGTTTCTGCCTTTGACCTCTGATGATCTCGAAAGGTCAATGACCTCAAAATATCCGAATAGTTTGGCATCATTAATCAATGGTAAACATGATGATGTTCAAGAGAGCATTCGTAGGCCCTGCAAATTAACGAGCCATTACCTTTCACCTATGAAAATCAGACAAGGTCAAAGACCTCAAATGAAATGTGAGGATATTTATCTTGATATTGCGAAAGTTAATAGTTAATTGTTTATAATGTAGGGTTTACAAACCATGCATTTCTGTGACCAAAAAAAGTGGCTGCTCATTCCGCAGAACTTTTTCAGGTAATTATCTACATTAGGTGTCTGCACAGAGCAGGGGTGTCGATCTCTTTTCAGGGGGGGGGGGAGGGGGACTTGGAAAATAAATGTGTAAGCATAAGTTCATGGTGCAAAGGAATGGAGTGGAGGGGGAGGGTATGGGTCGGGGATTGGATTTTTGCAGTTTTAGACCTGAAATCAGTGATTTAGTGCAGCTCTTGTTTGACGTGTGCGTCATCACTTATATGGGAGTTAATAGGGTGTGGGCGCATCTCACTCCCCCCCCCCTCTCTCTCTCTCTTTATAATCTGATGCATACTTTTTGTGGAATATTTGGAAAATCACGGATCGCCAAAGTGTACCAAGTCTATTTGAATGGGAACCAAGCAAGGGGAGCGTTGGAGAGGGTAGGGTATTCCACTCCCATTCGAGAAAGCTCCTGTCTTTTGAGAAATGAGATTCAACGATCTGGCACACATGCACTTTTGAAGGAATATCTCGAAATTTGTATCAGAGAAGTGTCGTAAGTCAGCCATCGATGGAGGGAGACGATTCGAGGGAAGGATGTGGGTGAAGGTATCCCCCTCCTACATTATGGAGCTTTTGCATTCTTTTGTTTTCAATTTAATGATCTCGTGTCACTCTGTGTTGAACTACCCTTTTGAAAGAAAAAAATATCCATCCCCAAATATGTAGCCATAATCAATGCATGGAGGGGAGGTTGATATAGCGAGAGAAAGGGTATGAAAGGGGCTGTCCCCAACCCTTCCCATGCGAGGGAACCTTTGCATTGAGAATAGAAAGAGAAAAAAAAATCATGTGTACACATCAATGATGGAATATTTGGGAAATTATCAGTAAAAGGAGGACAGTTTTCTGTCTAAAAAGCAAAAGCAAAAAGAAAAGAAAACAAAGCAAAACAAAGTCCACATCTAAGAATTTGTTGGGGTGGGGGTCAACTATCCCTGTCACGCACCACACCCCTCCTCCAAACTAATGCCCCGGTATGTGCATGTGTTTTATTCCACTTGTTGAAAAGAAGAGAGAATTGTAAGAAACAATATTGTTCAGTGGTCGCTATCCCAGTCAAGTAAATTGTTTATCAATAATGTGATTTCCTTCACCTGTTTACCTTAAGATGATGTATACCTGGTATTTGCTTTGCACATTATTACATCTATATAATTTTTTAGTATTCTCGTTTATATTTTGATGTGAAAATTGTTCACTTTGCCATGATTGTATTTGTACAGGTAGAAAAAAAAATAATCCAAGACTGAAAAAGAAGTTGACACATTACTTAATGACTGACAAGATGCACATAGTGTGTATTTCTATAGCAATAAAAGTGAACAACTCAAAAGGCGTGTACTCATTCCACATGAACATTAGCGATTATCCTCTGACCTCTGGAAGATATTGAAAGATATGCATCGAAATGTACGAATATTGATGTCTGGTCTCATTGGTTTGTAATGACCGGCTGTTTATAAAAGTAATATACCGGAAAAAATGTATTTTGTGTGTGTGTGCCCAGACAATGTAAACCATCCCAAGGACTTAATTGGAGCTTTAGAATATCCTTTGCCAACAGAGACATCCGAACCTTTGCAGTGCCGACTAAGATCTACCATGGAACTGATTGGTATTGGCTTTGCATAATTGACAGCAGATCTTTTTTCCTTTTCTCTTTCTTCCTCTTCTTCTTCTTCACCATATTTTGTAATATTTTGCCATGGAGCCTTTTCTTAATTGGTTAAAAAGTTCTCCAAAGATCAATATGCAGCAAAAAAGACAACAACAACAAGCTAAAAACAAAACAAAACCAAAAGACAGACATTTGTATTTTTTATAGCACAGCTGAATATTGAGTATCTCTCTCCTGAAGTGTTTTTAAGAGATACACGAGACAGTTGCCTATGGTGGCGATTTAAAAAAAAAAAAGTCGTTGGGAGAAGGCCTACTTTGTGTCTTGCAAATGATGCCTGACATTTCTGATCATTGGCCCTTTTTGAGGAATGCAGCAATGGAGCCACAACTTCCTGCTGAGTGGATATTGTGGAGTTCTTCATGCAGAACACCATCGCCTGTGCCGTACTTTCTTACAGGGATTGCCATTGTAGTTTTTTCTTCTTTTTTTAAAGTGTGGCTGTAACACTGCTTGTTTTGCATGTGATGGTCATTGCAGCTGAAGAGCGCATATCTTCTCTGGATCATGCCAAACTTCATGATGTTTGCTTGGGTGAATGGATCCCAAATGATTAATGCATATCCCAGGACAGCCCTGAGCAGTGTGGAGTAGCAAAGCAATTGAACTTTATGCTATCTTCGTCTGGAAAGAGTCTTTGGCTTAAGTATAGCCTTTTTAAATTGCTGTGGCGATGTGATTCCAGCTGAGCCCCCTATGGGAGTAGACTCCAAAATATTTTGCACAATCCGCTTTTCCATGATTTGCCATAAATGCTAATCTATTCCCTGGGTAGGTCTCCGATGGCAATAGCTGGTCGCAAAACACAGGATTACTTCATGTGGAACGCATGTCTTGGGCCTCACAGCATGTCGAAGTTTTCAAGATGATCCAACGTCAAGGCGTGATTTGTACATGATGAAGCATTTATGATTAAAGATAATAAAAAGTTTTGGTACCTCAAACGTTTCCCTGAATTTCTTTGTCTTGGTTTGTGTTTCACGTTAAAGTACGTTGTCTGTGAGAATTACTCGCCCCAAAGTGCTCTTATGTCTTAGTAATCATGCAATAATGGTTTCGTACCAGAGCCGTCGCCGTACAGCGTCGATAAATATTGTACGAAACCACTGACTGCGACCAGCAGCGTGCAGCCCATTGTACGCATAGCTAACTGCGACCAGCAGCCCCATACGCATAGCGTAATGGGGCTTCGCATTGTAACATTCAGGATCATGACAGAATTAGTATCGCGGGTAAATGTCAATTTAAAGTCCCAAAATTTCTTAAATTTGAAGACTTACCAATTAAGTTGAAGTATTGAAAACAGGCTTCGAACAACGTTTGGTTCTGCCAATAGTCCCTTTCTTTTCGAATTGATGACTGAATGTGACTCGGTCGAGAGGACCTTGGGAGAGCTACATACACCATGGACCGATGCATACACTGACTACTACGGCCAGCGCATGCGCACACAAACATCTTATCCGTTGATATGGGATTTGAAATTTGTGCGCATGTGATGTGTTCGCATGCACTGGCTGTAGTATTCAGTGTACATGGTGTATGTAGCTCTCCCAAGGTCCTCTCGGCAGAGTCACATTCAGTCATCAATTCGAACAGAAAGGGACTATAGGCAGAACCGAACGTTGCCCGAAGCCTGTTTTCAATACTTCACCTTAATTGGTAAGTCTTGAAATTGAAGAATTTTTGGGATTTTAAGTTAACATTTATCCCGCGATACTAAATCTGTCATGATCCTGAATGCTGCAATGCGAAGCCCGATTACGCTATGCGTATGGGACTGCTGGTCGCTATGCGTATGGGGCTGCTGGTCGCAGTTAATTGCATGATTACTAAGACATGAGAGCACTTTGGGGCGAGTAAGTCTCACAGTGTTAGTTATATGAAAGGTACTTTAACCTGAAACAAAAACTAAGACAAGGAAATTTCTGAGGTACCAAAACTTTTTATTATCTTTAAACCAATGTAGCCAAACATCAATGTAGGTAAACCTACACAAATTCTGATATTCTAAAAGGTCAGTGAACTTTCATTGTCATGAGAGGTCAAAGTTGGATATAATACACAGGGTAATGACCAATGTTCCATGGAATGACAAGATTCTTTTATTATAGCATAAATGCTAACAGCATAATGCATGACTGTACATCGCAGTTTTGTTAAAAAAAAGAAATAAAAAAGAAAAAATGAAGTGAAACCCGGAAGTGGCACCAGAAATATTAGTTGCGCCCCCCCCCCCTCTTTACAGAATTCCTGGATCCGCTCCTGCATCGGGTATAAGTTGACCATTGACTATTCATGAAATATCAAAATATTCCGATATTTTGAGGTTATTGAAATGTCACAGTCCTCAGAGGTCAAAGGTAGGGACACGTGAGTAATTTCTCTTGCTCTGTGGAATAGGAAAACAATTCAATTGTAAATAATCAATACAAATGAATATGACATCTTAATCATGTTTATCAACCAATTGCACCAAATATCAATGTTCTGATATTTTGAGGTCATTGACCTCATCGTATGTCATCTGAGGTCATCAGAAGTGAAAGGTAGAAACCTGGCTTCAAAGACTCTGTGGAACATTGAGGCAATTCCACTTACAAAAATTAGTTTTTAGTACATAATTACAGTGTATCAGTAACGAGTGACGCATTAAAATATCAATTTTCTGACATTTTGAGGTCATTGACCTCTGGAGGTCATCAAAGGTCAAAGGTAGAAACCTGTCAAGGCTCTGTGGAACATGAGGACAATTCCACTGTAACAAAAATAAGTGTTAATACACCATTACGGAGTTAATCATTAACCAATGACGCAAAATATCAATTTTCTAACATTTTTAAGGTCATTGACCTTTCAAGGCCATCAGAGGTCAAAAGTAGAAACCTGTCAAGGCCCTGTTGAACATGTAGTTAATTTCACCATGACAAAAATTAAGTTTTAGTACATCGTTACTGTGTTTATCATTAACCAATGATGCAAAATATCAATTTTCTTACATTTTGAGGTCATTGACCTCTAGAGGTCATCAGAGGTCATTTCAGACTTACCTCCCGATCTTAAAATTAATCTTTTAGCATGTACTACCAATGGTGAAAGTTTCATGCTTTAGTCAAATTTTGCACAATTCTTCGGCTTATCTGCTCTACTATCATTGTATTTGAAGATTATGAAGTCATAATACACTATTTTGACTGCATTCACAATGTCAATGTCAGCAATACATGTTTCAAGTTTGGACATTGACTCAAGGTTTGAGGCAATCTCTATTTTCTCTCAAACGGTTTCTATAATATATCAAATGAAGTGCATCACAGTCACATGACAGTATGACTGTTCATTTACATTTCCAAATGCTATTCGAACCTTGACGTCATGGGTTTTGATTTTGATTTTGATGGCTTCTACTCATTGTCTCATTTTCAACTCAAGGTTCACTCATAACTTTAAACCTATGGATATCCAACAGTTTATCTCAGCCAATGCCCAGTCATATCCAATACACTTCCTTGCTCCATGATAGCGAATCTGATCAAGGCTTCCCTTTTTGTTCAGATCTCTACAGTTCCTCAGTATTTACAACAAATTTACAACAGCCATGATAGTAAAATGACCGAAAATTTGGCTTTTCCAAAAGAAGTCCCCCCCCCCCCCCCGATGCAGATGATGGTCTTTAGGACATATAAACATATGATGCATTTTGCTTTCTTTTTTAATGTGCCTCTCACCCTTTCACCTGAAACACAACATTGACTATGAAAATTCGGAGAGACTTAGCAAAGTAGTTCGAATTTGTTACTCCTTTGTGTCTATGTCAATTGGTCACACAAACTAAAATGTCTGTGTCTCTAAGGAACAGATTTGCTACTTCTTGGACAGCATCTGCCTTCTATTTTGCTTGTTTTCCCTCCTCCACGCGGCAGTATACTTTCAGAGGGCCATGTTGGCATTCTGCAGCAACGAACTTTACAGGAGTCCCAGCGGATCAAAACGCGAGGAAAGTGACAAAGGAGAGTACAGATACAGAAAACGTACAACTATAGGACAAGGGTCGGATTGCGCTATCCTCTTTTTGCGAGGAAAAACTTTGTGCGTGCACCAAGTTTTCTTGTCGCTCTAACGAACATTACCGGAGCAGAAACGTCCAAGGATAAAAAGGAGATGAAAAGCATTTTGACGGATATCAACGGATTCCAAAAATCGACCTTCGGTTCCCATGCGTTTGCATTATCCGGCAAAGAGTGAGAGGGGCATTACATTTTCATCTTCTCTTACAGAACCGGTAGATAGATTTGAACCAAACTTGGTGGGAATTATCCTTAGGAGGTGAGGAGCCAAAGTTGTTCACGTTGAGTATGTGGCCCCCAGGGGGGCCCAGGTGTAGGACGTCCAAGGGAAAGCGGTAAAATTCTTCTCCAAACCCCAAAGCAGTACAGTCTAGATAGGTTATATGTAGATACCTGTCAAAGGATTTATCGGAGGACGACCGCAGTAATACACTGAAGACAGTGAATTATCGTTTCAAAGAGGTTGTGTCATCCAACTCTTTTATTTGAGCAAAGTCGGTGCAATGTGGGATGGTGAATTGTAATACAAACTCACTGAAATATAAAGAAAAACTTACCAAAATATAAAGATATACATTGTAAATATGCTAAAAACATGATTTTTCTGTATAATTTCTTTATCCCCATTATATATGTCATATTACACTCACTGCACTTCCGACATAAATACAAACCGAGAATGGCGTATGCATGTTCGTGGATTTATTGGAGAGTACAAGTTTACCAAAACAAAAAGTGCTTACCACATTACATAACATAGTTACTCATGATAACATGATAGGGTTGTACACTGTATAGACGAGAAAGTAAAAACATGATCATACCAATGCTTGTTATACATAATAATTATACTTTCCGGTTTCAGGATTCGGTAATTTTACATCGACAAACAGAAATATTATCCAAGTAGTAAATGAAGAGTTTGTTCGCTATAACCGATAAGTCCATATTTGTCAAATGGAGATATTTGCCATTAAAGGTCAAGAATAATAAAGAGAATAATAAGAACATTTTTGCTTCTTTTGACCATAACTTCAAAATTGTACCTTTATATGTAATGACCACTAAAAGGTATTATTTTGTACTTTATGACAGCGACCGTACTTCAAAATCTTAAAAAAATGGACTTATCGGTTTTTATAATTTGTTATTGTTTGATATTTCTCAAGGTCATTACATGGGGGCGCTGTTCATATCAACATAGTGGTAAACTATGAGATCTGAGATGAAATGTTTGGGATGGGTGCACGTATAGTTATGACAGTTCATATTTGCAAAACAGTGGAATTTTGAGATAGCAAATTGATAATATGATAAACTTATGATGTTAGAGGCATAATTTGGGTGAAGGAATCAAAATAACTCAAAATAGAAGGGTAATCGTTAATAAATATTATTGTTTTCAATTTTCTCCCTTATAATAATTGTTTTATGCGTTTGTCATATAAAAACAAAGGAAATAATAAGAAAAACTATCCAGGACCATGATAACTTCAAGTTTTGCTCCTTCAACAAATTTCAGCCGAGAAACACCAATTTAATACACTGTAATGCTGTTAAATGAAATAGGAACAGACAAAAGATGCAAAATCTGACTGACATGGTTGTCAGTTTATGGTTGCCATGGCAACAAGCAACATCAAATATAGATAATTATATCAAAATGTTTGCAATAAGATTTTAGGAAAAGTCACCAAATTTGGTTGAAATCGGATTAAGGATTAAGGAGTGGCAAATGAAAATATGGTGTGGGGGGCACAATGTGCCCTCCCCCATGGGCTTTATAGAGTTAATTCAAAGTTACAAGCGTATGATATACTATGAAGAGATTTTTTATTTTCTTGAAATTCAGATGCGCACATACATTATCATGATATGTGACCGTGCACCTCAAAACGAACATAAAGGCGCACACACTGATTTTGCGTGAGGACTGAAAATAAGTGAAATGGGTCAACCTAGCCGAACTTGACTTTTTCATATTTTCTGAAAGAGCGGGTCTTCATTTATTTACATTATGCAAAAATTTGGTATCATAAAACGGGCAGGATAGTGTGTTTTTTAGCAGTTTATCTCGAACATTTTTTGGGTAGAATAGTGTGATTAGGTGTGTCTTTAGAATCCCTTTTTCATTTCTAAAAAAAACCTTGTCCACACTCTTCACGTTGAACTCTAATAACTTTTGAAAGGATAGTGCTACTGCTTTGAAAGTTGGCATTAATTATTGACAGAATGTGTTAATGAGGCATCTCTAATTTCAGTTTAATTTGATAATTCCTTCATTGTTGTTACTCTGGTGGTTTACATCCTGTTTTTTGTCACATTCATCGTACAGCCAGCACGGTTTGATAAAGATTAGGCGCTTGAATAGACACTGTACTTCAGAGCCTCTTTTCTCAGTTCACACTTTTCCTGAGTTTGTGCTTTCTTTCCAATATTTAGATAGGTTAGGCGGATTGTTAGGAGAGTCCATTTGATTTGAGCTATTCATCATTTTAAAGCTTAAAGTCTGCTCTCTCAGAATATGGTCTTAACTAAAAATTGATGTCTGGCGACTTTTTGTTTGTTTTGAGGTGCCGGGTCACATATGGTATGCGTGTGATATTGTCCTGCCTGGAGTTACTGTTTGTCAAACTTTCGCACTTCTCCCAGGAAAAAAAAAAAATAACCGCACATAATAGATTCTTAAGAATATAGCGTATCAACCCATTGGGTGGCCTAGCATTAGTTATCTTTGGATCGGAGACATGAGTGCCCCATTCTTAATATCAGAAATTTATATGAGAAAAAAATTATCAAATCACAATTTTTGTCCCGCTTCAACCCACTTCTTCCCTATCTTCATGGTAAAATAGTTTACATGTACGGCAATAATAATAAAAAAAAGAAAGATGGGTGTTGTGAAACAAGATTATTAAATAATAACCAAAAAATCATAATCATGGGATCAATATAGCTCCTTGGCATCCTAAACACATTATTGTTCACTACCTTTTGTAAAAAGAAAAGAAAAGACAAAAATGTTAATGCATGATTTTTATGGACATGTCACATTGTTGCGTCGCATATTAGTATACGTCTAAGGCTACCTCACACCTGAGCGAATAGCCTGAAATATGGCTTGCTATGGCTGGCGAAAGGCATTTTTTTTTTTGAAAAATCGTTTTCAATGGTAATTGATAGTAAATCACATTATTTACCCTTCGTGTTTGGGTTCGTACACCTTCTGAACTACCAGTTGCGATTATTCAAATTCGCACAGGATTTTTGAACATGTTTAAAATTTCCCGACGAATTGAAAAACCGTCTGTCATTTGCTTGAATTTGCATCTCTTATTTAAAGGGACAGTATAGTTTCGGTTGAGACCTAATTTCAGGTTTGTAACATTTTTGGTGAGATAATGAGAAACCTCTTATGGAATATGAAAGAGCATGTAATGCTATAAAGAATTCAACATCTGTTTGGTGAAAATTGGTTTTGAAATGGCTGAGATATCCAAAAAGGAGCGATTCTAATAAAGTGTGGGACCCACACTTTATTACGATCGCTTTGTTTTACTTTGTTTTTGGATTTTTTATTCATCAAATAAACTTTGAATTCCTCTTAAAATGGTATGTTTTGTGCTATATCATAAGTGTTTTCTTGGTATCTCGCAAAAAGTTAAAAGCCCAATTCTCATCTCAACCAATACTGTATCATCCCTTTAATCTGTGGTAATCGTTCGTTTATCGTTCGTGTGCTATTGTCATGCAAAGTCCCTCATCGCGCTTTTGCCATGGTGGACCAATCTCGAAAGAACCCTAAACGAATCAACACGATGACTATATATGACTTGCGCATAGAAACGAAGATACTATGACAAACGTATTTTCGCTTACCATCTTCTATGCGAAGGGAAACCAAGATTGACTTTTACTAAATTTGAATAACGATGCATACATGAAGGCAGGTCTAAGAGATACTATGACAAACTATGGATTGCGAAGTGATACGAATACGAGCGAATGACCTGATGAAAAAAAAAAAAAGCGAATGCTGAGCTGCTCTCTGCAACCAGCCACTCACCACGCTACTCATGTATAAACATTCCACCCGAAAGTTTCAAAGTTTCTTCAGAAAAAAATGGAAGATGCAGCCCTCCTCAGAGTCCAGTATTTACTGGCAATGGCTCAGAATGAAGTCATACATCAGCAGCTGAACCTACACCAGTTCATCAGAGGCCGCTTCAGATGGAGAAGAGGCTTCAAACGACGTCGTACCTGGAGAAGGACGTGGCTGAACCCTGCCAGAAGAAGGGCTTTTGGAATCTACGACCAGCTGTTGGTTGAACTCCGAAGAGAAGACCCTTCGACTTTCAAGAAATTTCTCTGCATGCCCCCTGAACTCTACGATGAAATCCTGGAGAGGGTCAGAGGAAGAATCTGGAGGCAGTACACCTGGTACAGGGAGCCGCTGGAAGATGGTCTCAAGTTGGCATCTAATCTCGTCATCATGTGTCTGGCACCAAGTACTCCGACATGCAGTATGGGTGGAGGGTGCCTGGAAACACCCTATCTGTAGTGGTCAGGGAAGTGTGTCAGGCCATATGTGACGAGTATGCAGATGACGTCATGACAGCCCCTTCAAACCCTGATGGATGGAGACAACTTTCTGGTGGATTCTACAAGTGGTGGAATTTTCCCCATTGTGTCGTATTATTGATGGCAAACAAGTGGCCATCAGGATGTCTCCTCTGTCTGGCTCGCTATACTACAACTACAAGGGCTTATTCTAGTATAATCCTGTTGGCTATAGTGGACAGTGACTACAAACCTGTCTGGTGCGATGTTGGTGGTAGGTCGAGTCAATTTCGGGGTATGTCAGATTTGTTATCACCTCACATCCATTGTAACTGTTTCAATATTTATTTTTTGCTAAAATGATAGAAATTTGGGCAATTCATCTTAGTTTTTGCTTGACACCTTTTTCTACTTCAAAAACGTGCTGTAAGAATAATCAATAATGTTGGATATTTATTTCACACAAATGATCTTTTGTGTTGAAGCAAAAACCTGAAATTGACTGATTTGTTTCATTATAATATTGGTATCTTTATGTATAAATTTTCAATTGATGAACTTCCTAACATTTTTGCATAATGTTCATAAGAGGAAACTTTCTTCATATCTACCCAACTCGTCATCGTGATGACTATCACCGTCCACGTACTCGCACAATTTTTGCGAAAAAAAAAATTAATATTTATTGTGCCAAAAATAGTGAAATCTTTCGGCTGATTTCAACTGTAATAACTTTTGAAAGGATGATGCTACTGCTTTGAAAGTTGGCATTTATTATGGACAGAATGTGTCAATAAGGCATGCTCAATTTCAGTTTAATCTAATAATCCCTTCATTGTTGTTACTCCGGTGGTTTACATCCTGTTTTTTGTCCGATTCATCGCACAGCCAGCACGGCTTGGTGAAGATTAAGCGCTTGAATAGACACTGTACTTCAGAGCCTCTTTTCTCAGTTAACACTTTTCCTGAGTGTGTGCTTTCTTTCCAATATTTAGAAAGGTTAGGAGAGTCCATTTGAGTTGAGTTATACATCATTTTAAAGCTTAGAGTCTGTTCTTTCAGAATATGCTCTTAACTAAAATTTCATGACAGGCGACTTTTTGTTTGTTTTGTGTCACATATACTCAAACATGAAAACAGAAAGAAAATGACGAACAGCAAACAAAGAAACACATCCTAGAAAAAGAATGCAAACATTATAGACTGCATGCAGTTTGGAGAGTAACAGTTACACTCTGCTATACGATTCATGCATTTACTTTTTTGTTCATGAACATACATGACACGGTTTATAAGCAGGAGCCCGGCATAAAACGCCCAAGGAGGACCGTTTAGAGGCTATCCTTAAATTTGCTCCTAAATTTGCTCCTACTTGTGCTTACAGAATACCACTTACATGTATCTTAAGATCTCATTAACATTTAGTTATTTCTAATTAACGGGTATAGGAACACTACCCCCTGGCAAACCACCCTCCGGATAATTACCCCCAGGACAATTCTCCCCTAGGGCAACTACCCACCGGACAACTACCCCCTAGGGCAATTACCCTCCAGGGCAATTACCCCCTAGGACAACTACCCCCCGGACAACTACCCTCCTAGGGCAATCACCCCTCTGGACGATTCCCCCTTAGGACAACTACCCCACGGATAACCACCCCCAGGATGACTACCCCTGGATAACTACCCCTAGGATAACTACCCCCAGATAACTACCCCCGGATATCTACCTCCTGGATAGCTACCCCCCGGATAACTACCCCCTGGATAATTACCCCCCGGATAACTACCCTCTGGATAACTACCCCCGGACAGCTACCCCCTGAATAACTACCCCCCCCCCCCCCCGGATAACTACCCCATGGATAACTACCCCCTGGATAACTACCCCCTGGATAACTACCCCCGCATAACTACCCCCCGGATAACTACCCCCCGGATGACTACCCCCCGGATAACTACCCCCTAAATAACTATCCCGCGGATGACTACCCCCAGATAGCACTATCAAATAATACATTATCACCAAAAAAAAAACAACAACAACAACAACAGTGAATTCAAATATAAATACAACTTAAACAATCACCGAATATTACCGATGCCCCACCCTGACCTGATGGTGTTAGCTCATCCAGCAAAACTGGTGATTGGATTTATGTTCGTTCAGAAAAAAAAGAAAAACAAAAAAAAAAACGTGTCATTATAGTACCACCCAACGGCAACACATTGCCCAGCGATGATCAAAGATATGTTCAGCTCATTTAGAAATGATTATCCTTACCAAAATCTCAATGCAGAAACCTGACCAATGGAGTGAGCAAAACACTGGTAATATACTATTTTTGTCTAAAGATACTGTTTCCGTGACAACACATTGTCTAACACCGACAAATGACGAAGGTTGTACTACAATCAGGATAACTACTACCCGCATTAGTACCCCTGATATAACAACTACTACCCGATAATTAGTACTACCTTGGGGAATTACCACTGCAATCTTCAACTTTCCCAGCGTAATTACCCTCCAGGGCAATCCCAGGCTAGCCTCGAATAACTAACCTCCAGGGCTATTCCCCATAGGACAACAATTCCCCCCCCCCCCCCCCACAACATCCCCCCTTCCCCGGATAAATACCACCAGGACAATTTTTCTAGGGCAATTACCCACCAGATAAACAACAACCGGGTGATTACTCCCTTTTGGACCCTCCCACCAATCTTGATAGCCTACAACTACCTGCGGATATCAAACTATACTTACCCTCCAGGCCAATTCACCAGGACAACTACTCAGAGGCAGTTCTGCCTGGGATGAAAGGTCATGGAGTAGCCGCAATATCCCATGATTTTGTCTAGTTATAAGCCCACATATATTACATTTATTTCATAAATTATTAAATACATTACTGTATCTATTTGGACAATTCTTATCACCGCCTCCAGATGTGTCTGGGAGTATTTCGATGCTATTTTCTGTTTATACCGTAGCATTCATTTCAGTATTGCCCTGCTGCATCATTTTGCATTAACCACTATAGATTATAGCTAACACAAAACATTATTTCCATTTAAAATTGCCCTTTTCTAAAATTAGGCCCAAAACAATCACCTCTCCGCCAATTTATTTGTCAAAAGAAAATTACCCCTCCTTTTTTTATTTTCTAACATCGTTTGTTATTTCAGTCGAAAATCTCATATTCTGTGAACAGCGAAAAATAACGGGTATCAACGAAGTCTTAGCAATCACAGTGATTAATTCTTCGTTTCTTTTTAATTATTTCGGTATTCCCGGGCCGCATCCGAGCCGATAATACATTAACCATCTGTGTTTTTCTCTTGTCTCTTTGCAGGCGCGCTGGAGCACCCCAATTATCTCGCAGAAATCCATCGGCAGCCGAGCCTCATTTGCATAAAGTAAACAACATGTACTCGCGTAGTTGAGAAAAAGTAAACAACTTCTCAAGCTAAACAATTTAAGGAAACCTATTTTCGGATTAAAATTTAGTTAGTTTGAATTTGAAAACATGTTCGAATATGCACATAATAACATATTAAAGGATTTGACAATGATAAAATGTGAAATTTTAGCGAAAACCTGGCGAGCAAAATTACTAAAAATATGCCTCGAAAATCATCCTAAAAATCACGAAATGTGATTGCGAAAACCAAGGCGCCATTCGAACAAAGTACACCGAAATTTATTTATCTGCTTGCATTTTAAATTTCATACCGTAGTATTCCCGGCCATGGTTGTGTCGGAAAAAGAAACTGAAGGTGATGTCAAAAATGACACGAACGCAAAGCGTACAGGTCGGTCCCATGTATATATATAATCGCGTCACTGTAGCGTTGCATGTCACTGTAGCGTTGCATGTCACAACACACACAACGCATTGCTGCATGCAGCAAAATTGACTACGTCACATGCAAACCAACAATGAGCACGAAATCCTGAATCTCACGCACCACGCATGCCCAATATTACTGGAAAAGAAATGACACACAGTATGCACACTATGCACACAGTATCGGGCAGCCGTGGAGATGGAAATTGGGGTGCTCCACCGCGCCCGTTTGCTTGTTTGCTCGTTTGCTTGCTTGCTTTGCGACCGTGCTGGTCATCCAAGGCTAACGCTCAGAGATCCTCATTTCTGCATTCAGTCTAGGAATGCAATAGTGAAAAGCTTGCTTGCTTTACAAGTAATAATGATGATAATGATAATAATGATAATGATAATAATAATAATAATAATAATAATAATAATAATAATAATAATAATAATAATAATAATAATAATAATGGTGGCTATACTTGCACTGGGCGCAGGTCCACTTTTTTCGATGCTAATGGCGTCAAGTTCTTAATAAAAATAAATATAAATATCATACATGTTCAAACATGAAAACACGGAAGAAAATGACAAGCAACAAACAACCACATACCAGATAAAGAATGCAATCGTTCCGAACATTATAGATTGCAGTTATAGTCCTCAGTGTGAGGGGAACAGATACGTTTTAAGCTTGGATTTAAATATTTTGTAGATGACAGTTGCCTCATCTGAATAGGTAGCTGATTCCACAATTTTGGTCCTATAACCAATGGCGTAAATCCGTGATGAGGAGTGGGGGATGATCGGCGATAGTTACCATCACCACGATTACAAGCCCATAACCGGACGGGTGCAGCCAGTGCACCGTGGGTAAAGACATGGGGGGGGGGGGGCACCTCGTGGGAAAGTAATTTTGAGGGTGTGTATGCTTGTGCGTGCGTGCGTGCGTGTGTGTGAGTGTGTGTGCGCGGATGTGCGTGTGCTGTCAGTCTGCAAACTTAATGGGGACTGCAACACATAACGGAATGTGATACATTCCACAGTGCAGTCATTGGGTCATTGAGCAACATTGTAAGTTTTCCTTATGGATTATGGAATGACGGTGTGAAACGACAATATACTGGCATAAGAATCAGGGGAATTGCATAACAATTAAATGCGAACGAGCAGAGCGAGCGAGCTTGAAAATTTTGACATTTTACAGTCCCCAAACAGCCGTTTGTAGCTATATTTGTTTTCGCTTTGGAAATTAAGGGTGGGGGCGCACCGGGCGCACATCAGGAGAATATGCATAACGATTAAAATTTTGACATTTTATAGTCCAAAAATTGCCGTTTGTAGCTATATTTCTTTGCTTTGGAAATGAAGGGGGCGCGCCGGGCGCAACTGCTGGCAATTACTGGCAGCAACATCAGTAGAATGGCAAAACGATTAAATGCGAGTGAGCGAAGCGAGCGAGCTTGAAAATGTTGACATTTTACAATCCCAAAACTGCCGTTTGTAGCTATACTTTTTCGCTTTGGAAATGAAGGGGGGGGGGGGACGCACCGGGCGCAACTGCTGGCAATTACTGGCAGCAACATCAGGAAAATGGCATTACGATTAAATGCAAGCGAGCTTGAAAATTTTGACATTTCACAGTCCAAAAAACTATCGTTTGCGTAGCTATATTTTTTCGCTTTTGAAATTAAGGGGGGGGGTGCAACTGCGCAACTGCTGGCAATTACTGGCAGTGACATCAGGAGAATAGCATAACAATTAAATGCGAGCGAGCGGAGCGAGCAAGTCTGATAATTTTGACATTTTCCAGTCCAAAAACTGCCGATTGTAGCTATATATACTTTTTCGCTTTGGAAATTAAGGGGGGGGGGGGTGCACCGGGCGCAACTGCTGGCAATTACTGGCAACAACATCAGAATGTTAAATGCTTGAAAATTTTGACATTTTACAGTCCCAAAAACTGCCGTTTGTATAGCAATATTTTTTCGCTTTGGAAATAAATAAATAATAGAAATACTTAAAAATACCAGTATTTTCTAAAGACTGCCGTTCTATTTTGTGTCATTTTGATTCCTTCACCCAAGTTATACCTCTAATATCATTTTTTTAATCACATTATCAATCTGCAAACTTAAAATTCCAATATTATGGGAACATGAAATATGGATAACTATGCATATACCTATCCCAAACAATACATCAGAGGTGTCATAATGTATTTCTTTATTTTGTTATGAATAGCGCCCCCATGTGGTGACCTTGAAAAATTTCAACAATAACAAATAATGAGCTTTGACTTGCATTATCATTTGTGGCAAATATGAAAAATATTGGTCTATGATAAGACATACTGGGGATAAAGAAATTATTCAGAAAATCATGTTTTTAGCTTATTTCCTATATGCATGTAGAGTATGAGTTGCTCTACCCATGTGCCAAATATGACGATGAAACATCAAACAATAACAAACTTATATGGGGGAATAATGTGTGCCCCCCCCCCCCCCTTGGGCCTGGGAAGGGTCGAAATAGCTTGGGCTTTATAGGGTTATGGTGGGTGGGGGAGGGACTTGGAGTTGGAATATCTGTGCGAGGAAGCGGAGCGACCGAGTGGGGGAGGATGTTGGAGGGGGGACGAGGAAGATTTTGCATTTGCAGACCTGAAATTAAGCGATCTGGTGCACACTTTCGGTGAAATTTTTGATTTACATGTTTACATGTTTACATGTAGGCCTATATACTATTTGACGTTGTCAACGTCGGGGCCATACCTTATGTCGATATTACTTTCTTCGCGAGCGAGCGAAGCGAGCGAGCTCTTGAGAAAATTATGTATACATTATCCTTCAAGATAGAATAGGGCCTACTGTTCAGCTCTGTTACCTGTCCGGAGACGGGCGTACGAACGTCGTGCAATATGCCAAAATTGATACAATCACATTTCTGCTTCTTCCATTTTTTCCTCAAATTTCAGGGGGGGGGAATAATTGTACAGGCCACCCCCCTCCACTTCGGGGGAGATTCATCCCCCATCCCCCCGGGATTTACGCCCATGCCTGTAACGGACAAAACACGATCACCCCATCCATGTTTTCCTCTAGATTTTTGGAGTAACAACACATCTGATGGTGAATGTAGACTTCGTGTCGGATCGTATTTGGGAATAGAGTAGGTATACAGGGAAACGGGTATAAACCGAATGATGAAGTAATAACAAGATCTTTGAAATTTTTTTTTTTTTTTTTTTTTTTTACTACATGAAGCCGATGTAAGGAACGGATGATTGGTGATATGGAATGTAGTATAGTAAAAGTTACCAACCGTGAGGCAGAATTTTCAACAGTTGAATTTTTATGACATCTTTTTTGGAAGATTACACAATAGCGAATTCGAAAGACCCAACCGAAAAGATGGCAAAGCATGTTTAAGCATATCAGCCATGGGCGTAAATTCCCCCTGAAATGGAGGAGGGGGGGGGGTGGTCTGTACATAATTTTATTACATAAAAGGAATGTTACCATTTTATTGAATTTATTTAGGCATTATTCAGGGCAGCGCCACGTTTTTGAAACGGTGAGGGGGGGGGGGGGTGGGTCAAAATTGCCTTTCAGTCAAGAAGAAAGAAAATCAAAAGACAAGAGAAACAACAACAAAAAAGTCTTCATAATTTTAAGATGTGATTTTCCGCCGAAAGTCGGCTGACAAGCAAAAAACAAACAAACAAAAACAAGAACAAAAAGACTTCAAATTTTTGCTGCCACTTCCCTCCCACTTTATATTTCATGCAAAAGAGTGGAACATTCGTTCCCTGTCATGCCTGTAAAATGTGTGTGTGTGTGGGGGGGGGGGGGGGGGGCGCCAAGCTTTTAGAATGGCCGATGACAGTGAAGACACAGCAGGTTTGAAAGAAAATGAAGTTGTGTATCATAGTTACGTATGACAATGATAAGCAATACAATGTTTGCGCAATACTTAACCGATTAGTTTCATAAACAGACAAAAAACAAACAACAAGAAACGGGCCTCCAACAGAACCCTGGGATAACCGGCTTGTGCCGAAAGGGTGGGTTGGGTGGTGGCGCGTCGCGTTAATGGGAACACCCACCCTTCGTCCAAAGCCCCCCCCCCCCCCCCGGTTTTGCCGAAAGGGTGCGTTGGGAGCGTTGGGTCGCGTCGCGTTGACTGGAACCCCACCCTTCGTCCAAAGCCCCCCCCCCCGGTTTTGCCGAAAGGGTGCGTTGGTACCTTTTCTCATGTAATATTAATCGCCATCAAATAGCCTTTTTGTCTATTTTTGGTCTATTATGAGTTGGTCTAATTCCATTTCGTCTAATCATCAAATGGTCTAAAATAAAACCAAATTTGTCCAATATAAATTTGGTGAACACATCAATAAAAAGGCCCCCCCCCCCAAAAAAAAAAAAAGCCCAGTTGGTCATAATAGACGAAACGATGATTGGACCAAATGGTACGTGATTAGACCAGGAGGCTGGCTATTAGACCAAATGACAATAAGATCAATGGTTATTAGACTAAATGGGTGTAGACTAAATGATGATAGACAGAGGCTAGACCAACTGGGCAATGGACCAAAATTAATGACGTGTACACCAAATTTATATGGGACAAATTTGGTTTTATTTTAAAACATTTGATGATTAGACGAAATGGAATTAGACCAACTCATCATAGACCAAATAGGTATTTGATGATATAAATTGGTGTTAGACCAAAAATAGACCAAATGGCTATTATTAGACGAATTGACTGTAGACCAAATAGTAATTAAACCAAATAACAATTAGACCAAACAGTAATTGGACGAAATGATGACTAGACCAACTGGTTATTAGACCAACTGATATTAAACAGTCTATTAGACCAACTGGCTGTAGACCAAGTGGTAATGGAGTGTAAACTGATCCGGACGATACCCTCTTTGAAATGGTTGTTTGAAGGTTAAATATAAATTCAAAACTCGTCTTTTAATATTACATGAGAAAAAGTGCCAACGCACCCTTTCGGCAAAACCGGGGGCGGGGGGGCTTTGGACGAAGGGTGGGGTTCCAGTCAACGCGACGCAACCCAACGCTCCCAACGCACCCTTTCGGCAAAACCGAGGGGGCTTTGGACGAAGGGTGGTGTTCCCATTAATGCGACGCGCCAACACCCAACCCACCCTTTCGGCACAAGCCGGGATAACCAATTACAAATAACTCATAACCAATAACCATGGCAATAACCAATCCTGACATAATTCTTCTCTGCAGCAACTCAATAATCTTCATTTTTCAGTGCGTGAAACCCACGTGTACGTACGTATAGGACCTACACACAATGTAGATGTATAGGCTTTCATAAAAGTAGGCTTCATTACAGATGTATACAATAATGATATACTATAGTACATGAATGTCTTATATCGCACGAAATGCACACAAAAAATATCGGAGAACGTGGCTACAGCTGCTAATAACGTCTTTCACGGTGAGGTATTTAAGCAGGGGGTATAGGCCCTACTAGTTATCCAGGGGATTTTCTTTTCTTTTTTTTTTACCGAGCGGGGGGGGGGGGAAGTATTCCGGCCAGTGGTAGTTTTCCGGGTGGTAGTTATCCGGGTAGTAGTTATCCGGGTGGTAGTTATCCGGGGGTAGTTATCCAGGGCTCACCCCCCCCCCCCCCCAGGAAAAACGCAGTATCTGACATTTTTGTCGATTTCACTTTTTTGCATAAATATAGTCAGTGGGCAATCCTTCTTCATATAACATATTCAGATTTTTGAAAAAAAAAATGTTTGGAAAGCTACTTTTCCGTAACTGCCAAACGCAGTATCTACAAAGCTAGTCTTAATTACCAGACACTCTTATTCATATATGTGAATATTTTGCCGGTTGTTCTGTAATTTGAACGTAAATTACTTTCTTTAAATATACTTGCTCAATAATAAAACATAATGTTCAAAATATCTAAAAGAAACGATAATGATTAGTAAATATCTTGATGAGATCGTGATCCTTATATAAAACACAGTGTGTGATTAAGACTAACCGAGTGCACATTAAAACATTACAGCACAATACTGACAGCTTGCAGCTAGCTAGCTGCACTGAGCATGCAGTCAGCACAGGGCCCGGCTAGTCAGTATACAGTGGGAGTGTGTACTTGGATTAAAACAAAATGTCGCGGGGAAAATTACTCGTGAGCCTAGCCCTCAAGAAATATTATCTGCAGATAATGAGTAAGTTATTCAAAACTATTTCAATATTGAAAGAATAAAGCTGATCGTTTGTCACACGAAGCCGCAAGCGAGGTAAACACAAATGCATGTTTGTCACACGAAGCGAGGTAAACACAAATGCATACATTTGTGTTTACCTCGCTTCGTGTGACAAACGATCAGCTTTATTCTTTCATATTCTACCACGATCATGAATATCTTCCGTACTATTTCAATATTAACTTGTTGTGAAGTAACTTTGTTAGGCCTAGACCCTAGTCAAACTTCCTCAGGCTCCGAATCCGAAAGTTTCGGCGAAAGGCAATAGATCTAGACCTATTTGTGTTGTGTTGGATAAACGTCAGGTTATGTAACATGTTAGAGTAGACCCTGTAGATCTAAGTCTAAGCCTCAGACTTGTCTAGACAGTATAACCGTTTGAGTCTTGCGTCTCTTTTCTAACGTTAGACTTAACGTTAATCAGAACTTTCAGGGTCCGTATTTCGAAAGTCTAAGAAAGATCTAGTGTAGGACTAGAATAGGCCTAATGATAGGGCAGGCCTGTGAAGGATAAAACTATTAGTAAGAAGTCTAAAACTAAAACTTAACCACTTAGAATCCTAAGTGTAGTGAAGTGTCAATGTTCAATTATCTACTCCATACCATACTGTCTTAAAATCAGAGGGTCGAAACAGCTGACAATAAATTATGTGAAAAATAGGTAAATGGACAAAATAGAGACAGTTAAGAATAAGTTGTATTTTGATTCTTATGTAGACCCTAACACTAATGAGACTTGGTTGCGTAAAATGCATGCATGATCCCATGCTGCATGCTAACGTTACAACTTACAAGTAAAAAAAAAAGTTACATTACAAATTTACATGACATAAAAAACTTTGGTTTAATCCAGAAGGAATAGGCCTAGAGAGCGGATGTAACTTCGATCTAGACCTAGATGTATTTTTTCTAATTAAAGAGTCCTGTCTCGTGTAGGGCTTAGACTAAAGTAAACCTTCCTAGGCTATTTTTTTTTCTGTCAGTATCGTGCATGTATAGCTGAGGCAGTAGACTCGTGTAGCCTGCTACGTAGCCAGCCTAGAATAAACGATACATAAAAACTATTCTAGATCGATCTAGGTCCAGACATCCGCTTTAAATTCATTTTGGTCTAGACAGACTCTAGCCTAGACTGTACAGATCTAGATCTAGATGCTAGTTAGCGGCTAGGACATGTAACACCACATTACAGCCCTGGCAAGCTTCATATTAAACACGTAACGTTACAGCTAGATCGGTCTGGGAATGTTTTACTTTTTAAGTTTGAGCTGCAATCTGAAAAAGCAAAACTTTCCTAGAAGGTTCTGTTATTTGTTAATGTTATGAAGCCTGCTCTGTAATCAGGGCATAAATGGGGGGATGGAGGGCCCAAGGTTGAGGATGGTGCATCATGAATACTTGTACATTGATACATGCATACATAATTATGGCAGATACTGCGTTTTACTTTGGGGAAATTCGTTCCATTGTAGATACTGCGTTTTTCCTTGGGGAAATCTGTCAATTGCGTGGGATTTCCCCAAAGTATCTACATTTTCATCTATAACTTAAAAACAAAACAAAAACACAAAATGATATTTTCCAGGAAAATTGGTAGCTAGATAGACTAAAATCCCACAATGAAGGAATTTTTCAAAAGAGTATATTTTCCAGGGGCTTTGGCAAAAATATAAAATGGTGAATATCTCGGTTGTTGAGAAATAGAGCTGGATAAAGATACTGAGTTTTTCCTTGGGAGGGGGGGGGGGGGCAGAGGGGGTGGTTCTCCGGGAGGTAGTTATCTGGGTGGTAGATATCCGGGGGGTAGTTATCTAGGGGGTAATTTTCCGGGGATTATTACTATCTGGGTGGTAGTTTTCCGGGTGGTAGTTATCCGGGGGGTAGTTAACCGGGGGGTAGTTATCCGGTGGGTAGTTGTCCTAGGGGGAATTGCCCTAAGGGGTGATTGCCCTAAGAGGGTAGTTGTCCGGGGGGTAGTTGCCCTAGGGGGTAATTGACCTGGAGGGTAATTGCCCTAGGAGGGTAGTTGTCCGGGTGGTAGTTGCCCAAGGGGGGAATAGCCCTGGGGGGTAATTATCCTTGTGGTAGTTATCCGGAGGGTAGTTGCCCAGGGGGTAAGTGCCCGGATACGCTAATTAACATATCAATTTACGCCCCTACATCGTACGCTGGGAGAGAAATAATGATCTCTGACGTCACTATCCTATTTCTCCTCCTACGCGCGGTGTTACAGAATACAAATCGCGTATTTAGGAGAGAGAGAGAGCTGTCCTAGGATCCTTCCAGAATACCACCCCTTGGTGTTTACCGTAGGTATCGTACATGTATGTATATATGTCCATCTATGCAAATCATGATTATCAGTAATGTCATAATTATTACGATTATAGGACAAAAAAAAAAGACACCGTAGCAATTATACCATCAACAGGAATTATAGCCACGAATGAGAACCTTACTGCAATTTCTTCTACTCGAACTGCTTCGCTTTTGGCGTATAACAGACAACCTAACCGTCTCACTATTAGACCAGTTCTCTTTCTGGCTTGAATATTTTTCGGCGCATTACCTATAGAAAAAGCATTAGTGACCCGCTACAACAAAAGGATAACTTTTAATAAAACTTAAATAAATAACTTTGCTACTATTCTAATCAATTCAGAAAAAAAATACTCTTCTTTCCTACCGGGTGCTAAATTGAGTAAAATTAACAAAGTTTACAAAACTTACAGCTTCTTGGTCCCTTCTCTTTTTTCAATGTCCGCCAAACGGTGTCAACGGGGAATTCACCAAGCGACGCAGCCGAATTATCGCAAAGATGCTCAGGCTCTTGTCTTGGCGTGTCGACCCGTCTGCACCTTCTCACCAGCACGACTCACAAGCAACCGCTCACTCTCTCTTCTATCTCAATGCACAACCGCATCCTAGCCATACATTCCTCCTACATAACATGCAAATCATATTCAAATCATTTTCTCCAAAATATTTTCATATCTATCATAAACTCTTCTTTTGGCAACAAAATGGAATCTACACTCTCATCATTGTCAGATTCATTTTGACAATTTACCCCCTTTTCCAGAAGATATTTGGGTGAAATCGAATTGCCAGTGTGACAATATTATTCTTCGTACGTACTCTGTGTATGACATAAAAAATGTGGTTTAGATCTTCCTCTGGTAAACGTTTATTTCCTTTTCACTGTTTACCTGACTCTCTACTGACCAGTACTACTGCTGGCTGCCAATCATGTAGTCGGCTCCAACGTTTTCCTTTCCCTTATAGCTTCGATCCGATAACGGAATGGCTGCAGAGCAAGAGTCCATCTCATTTCACTCGCCCGTTTGCGAGCTTCCCTCGACGCATAGCGAGGAGGGGCTCGTGAGCGACTACGATAAGAAACTTCCTCCCGTAAGGTTAGGGCTCGAACTTCTGCACTGCTCATATGACAGCAAGACACTCTGTCTCTCAATCGTCGAGTACCTTGGCTCTCGATCGAGCAACTTCTTGCTAGCAAACGCTACCGGGAACTTTTCGCCGTCAAATTCCTGAAGTAGCACGGCACCGATTCCGTCCTCCGAAGCGTCGATTTTGAGGAAGAACGTACGGTCAACGTCTGGGAGGTACAGAATGGACGCATTTGAAACATTCCCCTTTAGACTCCAGAAGGCATTTTCTTACGCTTTACCCCATCTCACCTGGTTTGGTGAAGGGTACCGCGAGGGCCGCGAAGTTCGGCACGAACTTCCTGTAACAGTTCGTTAAGCCGAGAATTGATCGTAGTTGCCGCTTTGTTCTCGGACGTTCTGCCTGCTTGACGGCCTCTTCCTTCTCCGTCCGCGGCTGGATTTTGCCTCTGCCCAGCTGGTGCTCGAGATGCTTAAGGCTCTCTTTCCCAAGCAAACACTTGGACAGTTTTGCCTTCAGACCTGCTTGACGAAGACGCTAGAAAAGTCATGTGGTGGTGTGCACTAAGATATCGTCAACGAAATTATGCACGCACTCCACCCCTCGAAGAAGGTGTCGCATGATTCGGCTAAAACTTGCAGGGGCGTTTATCAGTCCGAACGGCATAGTTCGGGATTGGAATAGGCCGTTGCGCGTTATGAACGCCGTCAGAGGCTTATCCCTCTCGGTAAGCGAAACCTGCTAGTAGCCTTTGGTCAGGTCTAACTTGCTGAAATAAGTGTCGTTTACTAGTTGGGCGAAGATCTCATCTTGGTCCTGAATAGGCTCCGCATCTAGTACCGTGACCAAGTTGAGTTTGCGAAAATTGCAACAACATCGGTTCGTACCATCCGATTTTTCACCAATGCTATCGGTGAAGTGTAAGAAAAACTTTAATTCTTCCATCGCTCCAAGATCGAGCATTTCCTTTACCTCATCGTCAACTACTCTTCGCAGAGCGTGCGGAAGCGGGTCAAGGCCGGAACTATATCGGGCGTGGATCAGTTAACTCGATGTCGTGCAACTTAGATTCATCACGCCAGGAAGATCCGTCAGGACATCGGAAAAGTTTCCGATCAGTCTCCTCAACTGTCGGCGTCTGGATGAGGTGCTCATTCGACGTGGACTCAGAGCCAAGGTCGTCATAGTCCTCGTCTTTTTCGTCTTCTTCGATGACAGATACGCCAGATACGTTGTGGCCTACCGATGATAATTGCTTTATAGCAGGTTGGCATAAAACGTCGTCGATCAATAGGAGTCGAAAAGGACTCTGTTCAGGATCTGAAAGCGGATTTTTATACGGTTCGATGCTGCTCATTTTTGGTCTCTATGGCTCAAACCGGGACGATACGGTTTTAATTCCTTATGGACCTGGTTGAAATCCGATCGTGTGTGACTGCAGCATAATTGTCCTCCATTCTGGGACTAATCTGGCTCATTTTCACCCGGATCAAATCCGTTTTGTGACTCGGCCGTGTGTGACTCTAGCATTATTAGTGTCTTAGGTGGATTGTTTGTTTTGGCCGAAGTCTCGTCAGCAACTAAATCAACTTCGTAACAGTTCCATGTTGAGGAACAGTGTAAGACAAACAGCCTGCACTGGTACACTCACGCAAGCAAACAAGAGATATGTGCACATGGCTACTAAACAACACAACAGAGTTGATAATGACACTGGTACTGGGCTTAACCCTATTAAGCCCTAGCCCATTTGACCCTTCGCAGGCCCGGGGGGGGGGGGGGTCACATGTGCCCCCTATGTAACTTTTTAATTATCAACTTGATGTTTCATCGTCATATTTAGCACGTGGGTAGAGTACCTCATACTCTACATGACCGTACATTTGACTTTTTCTCAAGGTCATCCATGGAGGGCGCTATCTACCAAAATAAAAAGAAATACGAAGAAATATTGTAAAAACATGATTTTTTTTTCTGTATAATTTCTTTATCCCCATTATATACGTCTTTAATAGACCAATCATTTTCATATTTGCCTCAAATGATAAGCAAGGTGGATGTTATTATTTGTTATGGTTGCACATTTTCAAGGTCACCACATGGGGGCGCTATTCATATCAACATAAAGAAGTATATAATGAGACCTGATATGAAATGTTTGGGACGGGTACATATATTGTTATGATATTTCATATTTGCATGATAAGGGAATTTTGAGATTGCAGATTGATAAAATGATAAACTGCTGATATTAGAGGCATAATTTGGTGAAGGAATAAAAAAACACAAAACAGAAGGGCAATTTTTTGAAAATTCTATTGTTTCTGATATCTCTATTATATCTATTGTGTCATGTCTTTTTCACATAAAAACAAAGAAAATAATAAGAAAACTTCCCAGGACCAAATTTGCTTCAAATTTTGTTCCTTCAACAAATTTCAGCCAAGAAAACCCATTCCATACACTGTAGTACTGTTAAATAAAATGGGAACAGAAAAAAAGATGCAAAATCTGACTGACATGGTTGTCAGTTTATGGTTGCCATGGCAACCAGAAACATCAAATATAGGTAAATTATGTATCAAAATGTTCGCAATAATATTCAGGAAAAGTCACCAAATTTGGTAAAAATCGGATTATTAAAGGGCGAAGGAGTGGCAAATGAAAATCTGGTAGAGGGCACAATGTGCCCCCTTGGGCTTTATAGGGTTAAAGAAAGGCACGAGTGTAATGGCTTGTTACATGTGGGTGGGGTCTAACCAAGCTCAGCAACGTACAACTTTTTGTTTGCACGTTGAAATGGGTTCTGTTCTTGAGTTCAAAACTGCTAATTTATTCGCAGTGATGATATGGTATTACTCCCATAGATAGATAGGTTGCACCGGTTTGTTTTGGGTGAGTAGGGTTTTAATTGACACGCCTCACTATCCTCTTGTGAAGCGAAAGTAGCGCCCTCAAGCGACGAGATAGTATACATCGACCTCACCTCATCCTCTTTCAAATCATGATATGCAGTATATAAAACAAGCTTCACAAACAGGGAAAAACGATACCAGAAAGAACGGAGCAAATACATCTGGGGACTAAAGGATGAATGCACTCCCTACTCACTGACATGGAGGATCGTCAGGCACGCCCAACCGTACTCGCCAAAAATAAACCGGTGCAACCTGTGTCTATTGGAGAAATACCAAATCATTATGACCAAGAAACCAGCAATGTTGAACTGAAGAACAGAACTCATTTCAACATGTAAACGTAAGAAAATGTTTTCCCTTGCAGACCTTGGTTAGACCCCAACCCCTCCCATGTAAGAAGCCATTGTACTCCTGCCTTCAATACGTTAAATCCAGTTCCACTGTCACCAGCAACTTTATTGTGTTGTTAAGTATCCACGTGCATGTTTCTTTTGTTTGCTTGCTTGAGTGAACCACGGCTGCATGTCTTATACTATACTTCAACGACGAACTGTAAAGAAGTTGATTTAGTTGGTGACGAGGCTCGACTGTCCACCTAAGTCACTAATGATAAAAAAAAAATAATATTTATATAATATTCACTTGCTTCGACGGAGATACCAGAAAATATTGCCCACATTGCGGGCAATATTCATCTGGTATCTCCCTCAAGGCCAGTCAATATCATAATTATTACTTATCTTCTAGGTAAATTAAGAAAATATGTGAATACGGCTATACACTATGATATAGATCAAGCCACATTTGACTACCTGTAGATCATTAACATGTCAAATAATTGAAAAATTGTTTATCAATATATGTGTGACGCTCCAACAAAATGAGTCATAAGTCGCACGGGGAGTTTTCCCGTAATGAGCCGAAAATGAAGGGGAAGCACTGCTCGGGTCGAAATTTTTTATGACGGATTTTGATTCCTTGATGTTTTATCTATTTGTACACAAAATTTCAGCGTGTAAAAATGAGTACAAGGGTCCCAAATCACAGTTTTTCTGAGACCATTTTTTCGGTTACATTTTTTTTCGAACGCTCGCCTTTGCGTTGCGTTTCGCACCTATTGTTCTCGCCCGATCGAGACTCCGCCTCCGTTGCTATGGCGTATGCTAATGAAGCATTGCTCTTGACCCCATTGAAGACAAAACAAAGCATGGTGCGTGCGGCGGCGGCGAGAGCTTTAGAATTACGCAATAACAGTGAGCTGACCAAGGCTATCAATTGCATGACCAGCGAGTTGCGTTTGATACATGCACCACATTTCATGAAGTGGTGATTGATGTGACGCACAAATGGCGCTGAAAACTTTAATTCCAACGACGATCACGCAAAATTTATGATACTTTATCAATGAGCTAAAATGATCACATATCGAACTTGAAACCTCTCTAGTGATGCGTGTGTGTACTTTTACAACGGTTATTGGCCTAATTAATGAATTCATTCAAATGATTATAACTTTCGTTCCCTGGTATGTGACTTGCTGTTTAAAGTTCATCTTTGGAGAATCTGATATAGTAGGGCCTAAGTTGTCAATACTTATTATTCTCGTTTTTATAAAGTCGACAATTCGTGTGATAATTAGCCAAATGTATGTAATGCGTAATATTATTTCCCTGGTTAACAAAAATTATTGCCCTATTTACTTATGATGGTTTGGGCCATGACGGCATGGAGAGAAATTGGAAGACAAACATTATTATTATGCCCAAATAGCTCGTGTTCCCTTTGGAGGATATTCTGACTCTTGTCATCTGTGTATTTTTAAGAAGTAAGACCTAGTTGAGAAAGTGACAGAAAGCTGTGTCGCTACTCAAAAGTGTGCTTCTTCATTTTTTTTTTTTATCAGAATGTTTGTAATGATCGCTGTTTGTCGTGTATTACGTGTAGCTGACATGTGAGAGGTCAAGTCTGCAAAAAAAAAAAAAATTGGCTAACAGCTTTGCGAAGTAGCAGCGTTAAATGCCTACTGAATTGTGTATTGTGAGGAATTCGAATGAAAGAACTCGGGCGACACTGTTCACGCCTTTTTTCCGAGTAAACCCCGCATCAAGGAAGCCTTGAACAATGAAAGGTAAACTTCCTGCTATCAAGGGGTGGATAATCACGCAACCAGTATTCTTTCTTCGCCATTGATAGCAGAATCAGTGACATACTGTAATGGAGCAACTGTGTTGGAGGATCGGCATTATGTCTGCTAATTTGTAAAAGAATTTTTCAGTCCCCTTTTGTGTTCAGAACCACAGTCAGGGACGCTAACTTACTTTATCTCTTACAAGCTATCGTTACTGTCTTAAAACGTGAATTTTAGGAAAGGTTAAAAGCGATCGCGGAATCAGTTCTTCTACGTGACCCCAGGCTTTTATAAAAGCATACCAAGCTTAAATTGTTACCTGTATAGTAAGGGCGGGAATACACACTTATCGCAATAATCCGGATTTGAGAGTGATACACTCTACTATTTTTCTTCATCTTTACCCCGACAAAGACCATGGTAATTCAAAACAAACAAACAAACAAACAAACAAACAAACAAACAAAAAAACAAGCAGTTGCATTATATCAGAACGTACAGAATTTTTGTGTTTCATGTATGTATAGGTCATCTCTTGATGTATAGTAGGCATTTGTTGTCGTTTTTTTTTATAGCGTTTCCTAATAAATACCTTTAGCGAAAACCCAACACAACTTTTATCAAGGAGGGAAGGGAACTTAAATTTGAATATAACATAGTTTACAAAAATCAGACATGTAAATATGGCAATCATATACATCCGCATGGCCGATTGTAATCTCTTACTTTGACTATTAAACATGATCGCCTGCATTTACATGCTTTTTCGAATTTCTTGAACTTTGCCTCATTTTCTCTTTCTTTTTGTTTTTAAACAATTCCTCGCAATATTCAAAAATCGTAACACAGTCTGCTATCCCACAATATAATGTTCCATTTGATTAGGGTACTTATTAATGGTCGGGTGACGCCAAATGTTGGAAACTCGAGCGATGATACATGGCATTTTGTTTGTTGGTTTTCGTCTCATCGCTCAAAAGAATTTTGAATACGATTACAGAGGTATCATCTACAAGACTTAACTGATGGTTTACAGAAGTGATCATCAATTCAGTAAGCCTAAAGTCAACAAGTCATGAATTCACTTTACCCATCATGTCTAATCGCACTACGACACTGTTGAGGTAACCGCGCCTTTTTATCCCCATAGTTCAAACTAATTCTAAGCATAATCAAAACAAATAGTTCTTTATATAATTTCTCAAAATACTAAAAAGATGGCCTAAGTCAAAACTTTCTATAAAGATTGCATACGGCAATCTTTACTGGCCTAAACAGGTTTTCTAGAGCTATCAGTTCCCCCTATGACGATGACTTCGATTGCGTTTTGAACTTGTACCGAACTACTTTCAAAACGGCTATTACCTTTATAGTTCGATTAATGAACCAGTCTTTTGAATTCATAACCAACATTCGTAATCGTAACCATCACAGTAACATAATCCTGTCAAAAACAGTTGGAAAATGTAAATGCTTTAATGATAGCGCAAAATAATTAAGTAACAATTATCTTCATACATTCTAATTCCTAAGTAATGTCGCTACGAAAATGACACATGGTTTGACCACTGCTTCAAGCAAATAAAAGTAAAAAGGAATGGGATATACTTCTAATGATAATACCACGCCGTACAATGCATTCCACTGTATTTGGTAACGTTTGGTTACGTTTCTGTGCGCTTTACGTACGGAAAATAAAAGGCAGATTGATGCTATTAACATGCTAACGCACAATAATAATAATAATAATAATAATAATAATAATAATGTCTTATTTACCCAGGGTAGCCTCTTCAGTGTTGCCACTGCTCTACCAGAGGGCCCTGCTATCTTTATTACCCTAGCGTTGTCAGGTACCCATTTATACACCTGGGTCGAGAGGGACACAGTGGGTAAAATCATCTTGTCCAAGGACGTAAGCACTGGGCGGGATTCGAACTCGGGTCCTCCGATCGGGAGTCGGGAGTCTTATCCACTATGCCACATCGCATTAAAATACATCGTGTACAATGTAATGTTTTAGTATACGGTTTGAAACTTTGAATTTGCGAGTCCTTTATAAAGTTATAAGGGTTATAACATTATCAAGCAAAAATTAAAGATTTAGGGTTTCGGATTTGCTCAGAAGACTAACAATGCTATATACATGTATGACGACCGTTCGCAACAGAGACAATCCGCTTCAATAGATATACAATGTAATTCTGTTTTCATGAATTGAAAGAGAAACGTAAAGAAGTCAACTTTTTAACTTCATTTAACTTTCTCACCAATTGAACTTGATTTGATCTGCCATGCATGATATCGCTGTGTACAGTGTTTTCTATTAATTCTATTAAATTATTTAATTGGCGTGCTTGTTTTTTATGCAGAATATTACAGGTAAGTATAAATTCATAATGTTTGTACATATGACATGTTCGTTGTTTTGTATTTTCATTTTTATAATATATCACGTGTCCATTATCTGATTCTGACCACGAAAATATGGCGACTGTTTAAATGCGGAGTATGTACTGGAAAACTAATGTCTCCTGCCAGTATAGACAAACTAATTTCTAGTCTATTCCCGCTTGAAATGGAAATAGAAAAAAAAAAAAAAAAAACGAAGTTCGACTTTCAGCACATTTCAACCGTTTTGTATAGTGCCTGATACATGTGATGGACATAATTCTTTAGCGCATAAGCAATCACACAACTTTCGGGAATAAATGTATGTCTTAATGATTGTATCTCATGGAAGAAAACTCGTCTCCTTGCCTCAATTTTAGCTTCTTCCTTTTCAATCTTGCGGGAAAGAAATAGTTGAACATCAATCGCAATCATAAAGAGAGGCACATCCCTTAAAATAAACACAGGAGTACTGAGACACACTACGAAATAAAAACGGGCCTTTTATCACTATTGACAACGCATGACATTGAATTGCTTTTTTTTTTTTTGGGGGGGGGGGTAATACAATTGATTGTTCTGAAGGTTCGTTAATCACACAATGATTATGGTTCGCTATTAGCTTAGGTTCGTTAACAATAAAATCAAATGCCGTTCCTTTTCCGGTGGTTCCTTTACCCGAAAGTAATCAAGTAATTTTTATTTTAGTAAGGTTTGTGAATACAAAACGAAATGAGGAAGGCCTAAGTATTAATTCCGAATATATTTCAGTATAATTATCTATCTCAAATGCAGAAAGATTGTAACTGTAAATGTGATGTAAAAAACATTAAGTTAATGGTTCTTTATATACTATGGTATTACAAAAGTGACCGAGAATAAGAAGTATATTTATGATACAATCATATAAACCCAACGTGAAGCTGTCAGGCCTACATCAACCTTTGCTTCTGATACGTATAGTATGTGCAGCATTGGCAAGTGTGATAAGCGATAATTACTGTGGACGCAACGTCTAAAAAGGAATGCCTAGTATGGTGGGATTTTCTCTATCGATGCTGTCTTTTGAACTCCCGCCTACAATGGGTTCACAGGTTCTATTTAGCTATTGGTACTTGCTAAACGTTTCCATTGACAACAACATGGGAGGAGAATGGAAGCGATCAACGCCCTCACTAAAAGACACTTCTCGTAATGCGCATTGCGTGCCTTTTTTTCTTTCTACTGTTTCCTATTGTTTGTGAATTCAAAACTTGCGGCAAACTACACCGCAGCCGACACACAACGCGTAACGACTCATTCATGCGGCGGCAGCGGCACGGACACAAACGCACCGAAGTTTACATTCGGGCTGCCGTATTGGTCAGAATCGTTAATGATAGACCTGTCCTGCGATTTGTTAATTATCTTACACACTCAAGCTATCGCCTTATATGGTAGTGCGTGCGATGGAGCGTAAACGCCGTCGCTAAGCAGGACTGTTGTATTGTTTCGTCCCGTGAAAGAAACAGGTCGTGAGCTTGAACATAGCCTGAACTTTGAGAGCGATTTTCTCCGTTATGTAGAAAATGGACTGACATCATAAGCGTAGTTAATATTCGTTTTTATGATCTATAGGGATGTCGAAATGAGTTGTATTATATATCAGTGTAAAGCTTAGAGTCTGTAGAATTCACATATAGGCATAACTACGATTTCATTTTTTGCGACTTTTGACTCATTCCGACGGAGCGCATCACATATATCATTCAACTCCAACTTCAAAGATACATGATATGTAGTTGTAACAGGCGAACTTCAAACATCTGAACGCTTTACACGTTATTTTTACTTCTGCTTGAATTTGGAGAGTTGTAAAACTGATGGTCATTGTGCAATTATTGAGCACAAATGGATTAATCATTGTTTGACGCGTAGTGCTGCTGTAAGTGGTCGACCTCGTATGAGTTCATTTATCAGCGTTCTTCAGCGGTGCGTGTAACCGACACCCAGCGACGTCCTGGATTTTTTTTTTTTTTTTCGTGGTCGATCGGAATGTTTACATTTAAGGGAGGTTGGGAGAGAGATTCCACTCTTTCTCTTCCAACCTCCCTTTGTAAAGTGAATTGCGAAAACCGGAAGATTGCACTGTTTGCACACATTGTTTTGTGTAACCGACACGCAGCGACGTGGCGAAACGAATATTGACCGCTGACCTTTGACCCTGCAAAATAACAACAGCTGACCTTTGACCCTGCAAAACAACAACTAGAATTGCCTCGCAAAACTATCCCGTATATAGATAATAATTATATAATATTAACTGTCCTCGAGGGAGATACCAGAAAATATTCTTTCAGTGCGGGCAATATTTATCTGGTATCTCCCTCAAGGCCAGTCAATATCATAATTATTACCTATCCCCTAGGTAAATTAAGAAAATATGTGAATACGGCTATACACTGTGATATAGATCAAGCCACATTTGACTACCTGTAGATCATCAACATGTCGAATAAATGAAAAATTGTTCATCAATGTATATCATTCAAATCCAACTTCAAAGATACATAATTATGTAGTTGTAACAGGCGAACTTCAAACATCTGAACGCTTTTACACTTTATTTTTACTTCTGTTTAAATTTGGAGAATTATAAATCTGATGGTGACTGAGCAATTATTGAGCACGAATGGACTAGTCATTGTTTGACGCGTAGTGCTGCTGTAAGTGGTCAACCTTGTATGCGTTGATCTATCAGCGTTCTTTTGCGGTGTGTGTAACCGACACCCAGCGACGTCCTGGAATGTATTTTTTTCGTGGTCGATCGAAATGTTTACATTTAAAGCAAGGAGGTGGGGAGAGAGATTCCACTCTTTCTCTTCCCACCTCCCTGTGTAAAGTGAATGGCGAAAACAGGAAGATTGCACTGTTTGCACACATTGTTTTGTGTACGGTACGGTGTGTGTAACCGACACGCAGCGACGTGGCGAAACGAATATTGGCTGCTGACCTTTGACCCTGCAAAATAACAACTGCTGACCTTTAACCCTGCAAAATAACAACTACAATTGCCTCGCAAAACTACCTCGTATAGGTAATAATGACTAATACATAATACTAAGAAAAATAATAAGACTAATAATGACTAATAATACATATCACATGTATTTTTAAAATTATATATGTATATATATATATATACGATGAGTTTGTTCGCAAAAACCGATAAGTCCATTTTTGAAGATTTTGAAATACGATCTCTGTCATAAAGTACAAAACAATACCTTTTTAATGATATATTGGTCACTACATATAAAGGTACATTTTGGAAGTTATGGTCAAAAGAAGCAAAAATGTTCTTATTATTCTCTTTATTTTTCTTGACCTTTAATCGCAAATATCTCCATTTGGCATATAATATGGACTTATCGGTTTTTGCAAACAATCTCTTCATATATAAATATATATGAATATATGTATATATCATCCCTAGTGAAAAGGGAGGCCCCCGAAAGTTCGGATTTTAAATCAAAATCAAGACAATTGGCATTTAATGCATTCCTTCATTGTGATAATATTATTGCTTGATATATATAAACACACACACACACACACACACATATATATATATATATATATATATATATATATATATATGTGTGTGTGTGTGTGTGTGTGTGTGTGTGTGTGTGTGTGTAAATCATTCGAGTAGATTATGCTTGTGCCATAGCAAATATTAGAAAATTGATCTGGAAGGAAATTGCCCCACATCGACGTAAATAAGCACTAAGTTGATTGACTAAATTGAGTGTTTTATTAGTAGCCATGATTATAAAAATACTGTCGTACATACCCGAGCAGGATTGAACCTACGACCTCGTGATCACCGGACAGGTGTCTTTTCCACAAGACCTCCGATCTTCCGCTTGACAGCAAGTCTTGGTTCTTAACCTTATAGCATGCAGCGGGTACTGCGTAATTATTCAAATTCATGAAATTCCGTCTAGGTGTTTACATCGCAAAATTCTTCCGTCGATATGTTTTCATTGCAACTGATTGACAAACTGCCCTACATCGACGTCGGGCGAAAGCTCATTGGTGTAGTGGAGATTGCGCCTTTCCGGTGTTCTGGGGGGTGTTTCATCAACGTTTGTCGGCGCTGACAACTTGAATCACCATAGTAACAGTCAGTGACCAGAGCATCTCGGCCAATCAAAACCAAGGATTTTGCTGAAATTGGTCAGCGCCGACAGTTGTCGTAGTCATCGTAGGTTGTATTAAAGGCAGCATATTTCTTCTTTCGAAGAGACAATGAAACTTTCCGATTATTCGATTCACTTTCTCTTATTGCCTGCATAGGAAATTTACGATTGGTTGAAGCCATTAAGCCAACATGCTTTCGATCTCAATAGTCATAAAAAAGCAGGACATACACATAAAATGAAGTCCCTATTGTTATTGTTATTAGAGCCTCCACAACACTCAACAAATATTTACCCTACAGGTAGAGCTGTAAAAGATACTTATCTGCTTAACGTTTGCATGTCAAGGCAGTTTCCTGGTAGGTAAACAGGGCAAGAGATCAATTAGCAAATTTATATTTGATCTTAGTCGATTTTAGTCAGATGACAGCCTGCCCTTCTTGGTAAAGTTGGTAACTAAAGGTTAATATGGTAGAAACTTACCCTATAGGACTTGCATTAATTTCTATCAATACTCCCTTATGTGCGTAGTTGTGTTAAAAGGAGGATAACCTCTTCAATTTTCATTACCTCATAATGGATTTTGTTCACTTTGGAAGAGATGTATTTGTTTAAAGACACTCCTGAGTGTCCAAAATACGGTAGAACCCTACATTTGGGGAACTTTTTTTTTTTTTTTTTATTTTTTTTTTTTAGCGCAGAATGGGTTCCGGAAATGGGACCGAAACCATTTTCACGCAGTATGCAAAAGATCCAATTCCAAGGAACTAGCGAACAATCTTAGAAGGATGTGAATGTCGAAATATTAAACGGCAAAATCTAACATTAAAATTTTAGTCTTATTATAATTTTCCCACCCAATATCATTAGATCAGCATTCGATTTAATGATGTTGAAGTTCATTCAATTTGATCTTTTTAGCATTTTTTTTTTCATTATTCTCTTCCATGAACGACACCCCGACGTGTAAAAAGTAAATTCGAAATGAAAATGGAAATGGGAATCTGACGTGCATCTGAAGAGCTTGTTTATGTCGGTTCAATTTGTGTTCCTCTAAGTAGACTTGAAGTAGGTAGGCCTACTATGGACGAAATTGAAGTATATCATCCTTGCACGAAATTGAATGTCATTATGCATCATTAAATTTAATGAATTATCCTCGAAACTGAATGAAATACAATCTTAAAGGAATGACATTAAACGAAATTGAATGATAAAAGAATTTAAATGAACTGTGAGATTAGAGCATTGAAAAAAAAAATACTTGAATTTGAACGCCTTATCGTTAATCCGAATGCAAATCTGAAAAATCGGGCCGGAAAACCTGTAATTTAGGGGGAAATATCACCCTAAAGTCATTTTAAAATCATAAATTGAAAAATAGCAAATTTAAATCTCTTTACCTCTTTACCTCTTCACAAATCTCTTTACCTCGGCCTATACCGTATATACCGTCTGTTTTCATGAAGAAATTGTGCTATCTCTTTACCTCGGCCTATAACGTGTATAGGCCCGTACTGTCTGCTCGTATGATTATGGATGACAAAGTTGCTCAACGGCAAAACTTGTTCTGGATAATCAAATATCTTTTGTCTTCACTCATGTTCATATTCCGTATCCTTGTCTGCAAACCACTTATGATAAACATGTTGAAATGAATGCATGATTTAACTTAGTGCCGCATTTAAATGTCTCCAAAATTTTTCTTCATTTGGAGGACATGGAATGGATGTAAACATGCCTTTTAAAGTCATAGAATTGTTTGCCCATATGTGTCTAATTTTATTCCCTAAAGGAGGTGTTGCTTGAATTTTTTTTTTTCAAAGTCGAAACGTGCACGCTACTGACATCAAAGTACAAAAGAAACCTACGATGAGATATCTTCCTTGGAAAAATCCTGCCAAGTCATGATATTCCTCCTTTTTATCGTTGACAATGACAAGGTGTGGGTTCCCACGGAGAGACAGGACAATCGACAAAACACAGTCAAATGACAATAAAAGCATGAAAAACATCAGGCAGCGTGAATACATATAAAAAGTAAACAATGAAGTCCCAAGCGGGAGGGAATGTCATTTTTCATAGAGATGTATTTCTTCTTTAAACACCTTACAGCAACAGTTAGAAAAGAGGTACTGAATTTTCACTTCCCTGTGCAAGAGGTTCCTGTAGATTGTTGGTAATAATCGTATTGAGTTGCTATCATACGCTGTACAGAGTAACAGTTATTTTGAAAATTGTATTTCCTTACATAAGCATGAACATTTCAAAATGTCATCCTGCAATGGCATTCACAGTCCTGGTCTTTTCTTTCCTTTTTTTTTTTCTTAAGCGGGAGGCAATCTTTAAGAGAAGGAAGGACCTTTTACGAACAGAGGGGTACTAACAGAGGCATTACTATGAGCAATGACAAAAACAAAATAAGCTAAAACTGAGGATGTTTCCTGAAATTGCAAACCTCGTCACATACTAAGTTTATGGGTGCGAACAATAAGGTTAGGGAAAAAACAAATCATAACGATGTACGGATTGGTTCTGGAATTATTGTTGAAAGACCATGACCGTGAATGATAGATACAAACACCAGTTTCCTTCGACTACGATTTCATCTCCTTTGGGTACCTTGACAAAGTGGCCACGTAAGTGCAGGAAAAGCTAAGGCTGTACTAGGCAAATCATGAACACTTACAAAATGCTTTGATAATGTAGTGTTGACTAAACGTGGATAGCCAAGACAGGGTTCAGTGTTTTCTCAGCTTTATGTACCTATGCGCCATTCTTCCCTTTTTCACAAGAACAGCCTACCGCAAGATCCCCCAATTATTTGGTCGTGCAAAATTACACGATTCACTGTGTTTATGCTTATCATGTGACTCGGAATAAACCATTATAAAAAAGCCAAATATCTTTATACCCGCAGAAATTAATTCCTTTCTTTAGCATATTGACAAATCTGGGGCTGTACATGTCACGTATTTGCGGCTTTTGAACGTGAGGAGTACAAGAGAAAAGTGCACCATAACTCTGAAAATACGTCATGGGATTTTGTTTGGCATTGACATGAACAGGCTTTATATTCTGATTGAGAAAAAAAGATCTGCCATATCTTCTCACCAGGGTTAGAAATGGGTGACTGCCGAAAAAAAAAAAAATATTGCATTCCAATCCATTTTGAACATAACCATTAACTAGGAGATGGAAATGAAGTAAGTGACATAATTATGAAGTTAAAACACTGGCAGAGTCTTTAGATCAGATGGGGATTGAGATTTTTTTTTTTTTTTTGTGAGATAATTAGACACGAATTAGTTTGATTACGAATGCTATAAAGGAATGAAAATCTGTTGATGAAAATTGTTTTTCAAATTTTGGGAAGATGTCGAAACAAATCAAAAGAAAGAGCTCCTAACAAAAGATGAGACCCACTTCATGCATTGTTACAAGCCACAGGTGGACTAATGAATTCCATGGTAACAATTATTCCCTTCTGAGCTGCGCTGCCTTTAGAAACTTTGCTATTCTTGTCACAGCGGAATTCACATTGTCAAATAGTGGGTGTTAGTGCTTGGTTCTCTCTCTCTCTAACATAAACAAATAAATAAACAAATAGATAAATATATATGTATATATATATATGTGTGTGTGTGTGTGTGTGTGTGTGTGTGTGTGTGTGTGTATGGAGGAGTGAATACCAGAACAGAGTGAACTTTAAGTGAAATGGAGTTATTTTTAAGTGATTATCTTTATTTTCACTATTTTTGGAGTGACCTCAGGATCACCCAAAGATTTTAGAGTCCATGATTATTTCTAAATATCAATCTAAAATTAGTGAAAATGCTATTCATTCAAATTAGTGAAATTCTTCCGTCGAGATGTTTTCATTGCAACTTATTGACAAATTGCCCATCATCGACGTAAATAAGCAAATATACATATATAATATATATATGTGTGTGTGTTTGTGAGTGTGTCTGTGTGTGTGTGTGTGTGTATATGGAGGAGTGAATACCAGAACATAGTGAATTTTAAGTGCAATGGAGTTATTTTTAAGTGATTATTTTTATTTTCACTATTTTTGGAGTGACCTCAGGATCACCCGAAGATTTTAAAGTCTATAATTATTTCTAAATGTCAATCTAAAATTAGTGAACAATGCTATTCATTCAGATTAGTGAAATTCTTCCGTCGAGATGTTTTCATTGCAACTTACTGACAAATTGCCCATCATCGACGTAAATAAGCAAATATACATATATAATATATATGTGTGTGTGTGTGTGTGTTTGTGAGTGTGTCTGTGTGTGTGTGTGTGTGTGTGTATGGAGGAGTGAATACCAGAACATAGTGAACTTTTAGTGCAATGGAGTTATTTTTAAGTGATTATTTTTATTTTCACTATTTTTGGAGTGACCTCAGGATCACCCGAAGATTTTAAAGTCTATAATTATTTCTAAATGTCAATCTAAAATTAGTGAACAATGCTATTCATTCAGATTAGTGAAATTCTTCCGTCGAGATGTTTTCATTGCAACTGATTGACAAATTGCCCAACATCGACGTAAATAAGCACTGAACCGACCAGTAAAACAAAAAAAAAAATCATGAACGTACATACTCGAGCAGGATTCGAACCTACGACCTCCTGACAGGCGTCATCTCCACTAGACCACCGAGCTTCCGCCCCGCAGCAAGTGTTGGTTCTAATCCCTATAGCATGCAGCGGGTAGTGCTTTTATTATTCAAATTAGTGAAATTCTTCCGCCGAGATTTTCGTTGCAACTGATTAACAAATTGCCCAACATCGACGCAATTTGTCAATCAGTTGCCAAAAAATAAAATGCACTTAGAAGAGTAAACATTTTCACTCGTTTTATGCTTTGTTTTATTTTTTTGTGTGTGTGTTTTGTGAAACAGAGAGAGAGAGAGAGAATTAATCATGTAAATACATGGCCTGGAAGGAGTGGTCCTATCAAAGAGCCAGGCCAATGGTGGTAGATAAGCGTAACAACATCGCTCAGACTATAAAGTGAAGCACGCTGGTGGTAATGTTTTGTACTTAATGTTTAACACATTACATTCTAGCAGTAGAAATTGTTGTTGTTGTTCTTTTTTTTTTGCCAATTCATGTTTCTTTTAAAGAAGGTCATAGCAACATGTCAATCATTACACGTTCAACCTTTGTATGGAGAAATGTGTGGCCCTGCCTCCTGCAGCGCAAATGTATTGTTATATTGGTTTTTACATTCAACGTGACTCTCCACATGGGGCCAAATATTTTTAGAAGCTGATGTTCTTAAACCCTATGATTGTTAGATCTTCAAATTCACGCAGTGTATTGTTACTTTCAAGTTAGTAATTACTTTCTTATGGTAATTTGAGTCTTGGCATAATAATCTTATAATCATCATGGTGAATATTGAGAAAACAAATCACGTAAAAAGACGTTTACACAAGCATGTGCACATGTATGAAATCGATATACACGAAGATACTTTCAACACAGACTATTATGGTCACTTTCTGTCGGTATACCTTCGAAAATACAACTGGCTAATTTGCACAACAATTGTTTGAAACTTCTTGCCTCCTTTTTTACATGCTCATGCATCGTCAAGAAAACATTTTGTGCTGTTTGAGTACTATGGTCACAGAAAGTAACTAAATACCTACAACTGTATATGTACTCATGCTTATTATAATGGAAAACAAATTTTCAAATCAGCTGCAATTCGTACTTTATATGTTTGTTCCAATAAATTTTAAATTCAGTTCACAGTCAGCTTCCAATATTACATCTCCAATTCATTCAAATCTTTTTCAGCTTGAAAGCATGTGGAATTAGAAACAAGCAGAAATTAAACAAACATTTAAAATTTTATTTTGACATCGAATGATTGACTTATAAGTATCTAATGTTTGAATACACGTACATGGTAGCATATTTTGGAGCGATGCTCAGCCGAGGGTATGAATATGGTGTAGGATTACAGCTTACTCGGTTTATATCCCTATAGACACCGAGATCAACCTCATCTTAACTCTAACCCTAACCTCAATCCTATACTGAGTAAACTCTTATCCTAATCCTAAGGCATATTCATATTATTACGGAAGGGCGGGGAATCCTGTTGGCGAAACATGTCACACATTCTAACACCAAAACAAATCACTACCATAGCAGACGTAAATAAGCAAAAACTTTATTCTTCCCTCGCCTCACACGGCATCGTCTCAGTCTCGTCTGGATTCATCTTTTTTTTTTTCTCCAACGCCAACAGGCCACACCCACTTCGTACAAATGCATATTCATGACAATATCCTCGGGTGAGCATCTCTCCAACAAATCCTACCCTTGCATTCCTTTGCAATATCCGACATGAACCGTTTCATCATTACTCTTCCTAAGTTTCTGTTTCATAACCCTTCAGCATGGGCGTAGATGTGGGGATGAGGAGATGAGTAGGGGATACGCATCCCGCTTCAAGGTGGTGATTGCATGTAATCATGACCTTATACAATTGTATGGTACTATGTACACGAATGTAAGTATGTAATACATGTGTGAATGATATTATATAATTATGTATGTGTATGTGCGTGTGTGTGTACGTGTGTGCGTGTGTGTGTGTGTGTGTGTGTGTGTTTGTAGCCTCTGTATTTGTTGGGTGGTGGGATGTTGAGCATTCTTCGAGATCACCTCTATTGGCCACAAAATAATACCCCCAGGTCTGAGGACTTATCTTGTTATAAAGCCGTTGCCCTGGAACGATTTGCTTGACTGCGTTCTTTCGTCAACTCGAAATATGAGGCTATTGAAAAATGAAGGTAAACAACCCTACGATGACAGGATCGCGTTTGAATTTTTCTACCCTAAAAGGTTGGTAATGACAAGGAGTGGGTGCCATAAAAAAGACATTTGAACAAACAACTCGCTGAATAGACGTTTCAAGAAAAAAAAAAAAAAAAAAAAAAAAAAAAAAAAAAAAAAAACCTTTCAGCATCAAAATGAAAACGAAAAGAAACTTACGACCGCACGTCAAAACCCAGCTCAACACTCACGAGCCAATCAGCTAGCGAGTCACACAGCACACGAGTCATAGTGCCTTCAAGCCACACAGCCCAGGATCTAGACACTATACAGGGGATGATGCCCAATAGTTCGACGTCATTTATGCAATGGGTCGAGGAACTAAAAGGACCTAAAAAGGAGCTAGACACAAGGCAAATAGGACCCATGTATTGGCTCGAATCTAGGCAAACAATGCCCACGAAATCCACATTCCAACACGGGGCTTAATGTACGTAATTTCGAGCTCATAGTCCTTTTTTTTTTCTTTTTTCTTTTTTAGTGTCGGGCTCTGTGGCCTTTTTTTTTTTCTTTTGCAAAGTGTCGAGTTCACGTACTGTTTTATTTGGTGTCTACCACGTGGGCTGTGCAGTGCCTGAGGACTTTTTCAATGTCAACCTTGTTCTTGTGACCCGTGGGTGTCACGAGCTTCTGGGATGAGCCTTTGGGTGATATACATCTGTATAATACAGATTGTTCTCTTGATACTCTCCATGAATTTACTTAGCGCCCTCGATCTGCATTATCATAAGCAAAAATTCAAAATGAATGAACTAAAGTCACTTCATAGCAATGAAACAATCATGTTTATTGTCTTTGGATGCCATTATACGTGACCTTGGAGAGATTCAGGAATCAGAAGATTAAACATGATACATTGTACGTTTACTTGAATAATGATACATCATCGAATCGCCAATATGCGGATTTCGTGTATAATTTCATGCAGTTCCTTGCTGAGTAGCAGCATCATCTAAATGGTAGACACTGTGAAAATGCCGAGTGGTAGACCTTAGTTTTTATATCTTGTAAACTTAGCTCTCTTTTTACTGAAGATATTATAGAGCAGTGGTATGTGCATTACTTCACGTTAAATGTGCAGGTAACCATTGGAAACAGTGATTTTTTCCAAAGAAAATCGAGCTTTAAACAAGCTCTTCTAAATCACATGTATGGAATTTCATTAGCTACGAGGTGACTTCTTAAATTTCCTAGCATATAGCTAGACTCAGTACTCAAATGAAATTAACAACGGTCTTTTATATGACCATATTTTTTATTACCACATACAAGAGTGTTTTATGAATTATGCTCATTGAATATTTCAGTAATGTTTCTTCAAGAAAATCTGTATCCAAAGTAAGACTTCTGGTCAAATTTGCAAATCGTGTTTTGACAGGGATGTTCTCCACTTTATCATGTACGCGCAAAGTCAACAAATTCTATCCGACGGCTACTACTAAAGGTAAATTAAATTTGAACGCCAGAGAGCAATTAATCTCATTCATCAACTTTCTGTAAGTGCTACAGCAGTGACAAGTAATATGTGTTATGGGCGGTTGGGGTAATCCCCTATTTAAAAAGCACCACAATAGTCACTTACCAATACAGGTTTTCATTGCGTAGCGCCCTCTTGGGTTAAGGTATTTTATTCAGTGCACTGCTTGTAAAAATCGAAACTAGGACAGAGTCACCGCCGTTGATATGCAAATAAGAAAAAAGAAAATGAATACTGGATGCGCCTCCAAATGAAAAAAAAAAATAAATATCTTGCATCCTATTGGACCTCTGGGAGTAATTGTTGTGTCGGTGATGGGTCATACTTGTATTCATCCGCGAAGCATGATCTGAAGGGAAATGGGGCACCTATCATCTGATGAAATACTGGTAGCTGTTTTACGTCATTATTAAGTGGGATCTCCCCATCATGCATTCTGTTCCCCATCATTCTATGTCGGGGACACACGACTCAGCGAAAAAAAAAAAAAGACTGCATCAGGTTGTAACATTGCAAAACTAGTCTGAACTCATAATTTTACCTAATCAATGATTAGTGTTTGTAATGATGTTGTTTGATATTACGTCTTGAGTGATCCACGTATTACAAGCCTTGCTTTTAAGTAGACCACTCTTTTTTCACTACCACTTTTTTGTCAACTTTTCAAAGTGTGCATTTTTGTTCTTAGTTATTCTACTATGATTGTGCATATACTATGTTATTATATACTTTTTGATTTCACATTGCCTTTTGTATTTTATTCTAAACTGATCAAACAATGTCATGATTCATTGTATGCTTTGAATTTTGTTTTCCTCCCCTATGGATGGAAAATAAGTGAATCTGATTTGACCTGAACTGATATTCATGAACTTAAATCTATTAAGCCATCGTATGGCACATGTACGGCCACCAATGCCGTATTCGTTACCAAGGATGTTGATGACACACATTCTGTACATTATTTATAGCACTCTATTCATTATGTCCATGAATTCAGATTCATTGTATCTATCTTGCAGGTCAAATGTATAATTCAATTCAATTCACTTCACTTCAGTTTCATTTATTGAATTCATAAACTCACATTCAAAATATTTACAGAGATGTGTGAGCCATAAAGGAAGAAACATCGAAAAGCCTGCGCTTGGAAATTTTCTTTGAAACCACAGTTTCCGAGTTATTTAGAAACCACTAGTTGAAATGTTAAAAAGGCACACAATACTAAGGGTAGTTCAAAGTTTGCTTAACCCTTTGCATGCCAGATTAATCTCATGTCTATAGGTATGTGGGTGAAATCTGTGCACATTTTACTAATTGGCACAGAAAGTTTTAATGAAAATCGGCACTGCCAAAAAAAGTCTAAAAGTCTATCTAAAAAACAAAGTAAAACAAAGTGAACCTAATGGATGGTGGCCCTAACTTTCACATTGATTTCTTCATGTAGGATATCACAGCCATTTGAAAACCAATTTTCATCAAATTCACCTTAAATTTCCTTCATAATTATATGCTCTTTCATATTTTATAGATTTATCATTATCTCATAAGAATCATTATAAACAGTTGGACATTTCAAACTCCGTCTCAACAGAAAATGTGGCTTCTATTTAAAGGTAACACTTTTGTGCGAATTCCATAACTTAGTTCCTTTGTACTGTAGGCCTATTAAAGGACAAGTTCACCTTCATAGACATGTGGGTTGAGTGAGTGGAGCAATATTTGTAGAACACATCAGTGAAAATTTGAGGAAAATCGGACAATCTGTTCAGTAGTTATGACTTTTTGAAGTTTCTGCTCAGTCACGGTTGAATGAAATGACTACTATAGCCTTTGATGTCACATGAGTACAACGATATAAGAAAGAATAAAGAAAATTTAATATATTCGCATAATAAAAGAACACTCGACTTCTCTCTTTAAGAAGGCAGGGGCAATAATATTACCCTTAACATACGTCAGTATAGCAAGTCGAAGAAATGTGCACTTTATTCAACAAGTAAAGTTTTGTGAAATTCTCTTTTTATTCTCCTTATATAGTTGTACGCATGTGACACCATACACTGTAGTAGTCTTCTATTCCAGCAGTGACTGCGCAGATACTTAAAATATTCGTAACTTTTGAACGGATTGTCCAATTTTCCTCAAACTTTCACTGATGTGTTCTACTAATATTGCTGCATTCTCTCAATCCTTGTGTATATAAAGGTGGATTTGTCCTTTAAGATGGACTGACGATAAAATAGTAAAATGTAACATTGCCTATTTTCACTTTGGAAAGAATGTTTCTGTGCATGAGAAGCGAAATAGTTGAGGCAAGACTGAGTAAATATATTCTTATATAAAAAATACCGAGTTTAAACAAAATTCTTTCTCGAAACAAATTTACAAAATCCGTAAAAAATGAAGGAATGTGGGCAAAATTGAGGAAAAAATGTAGAGGCGAATAGCTTTCTTTTTGTTGTCTTTGACCAGTCTCGGGCCAGAATATAGTCTTATAGGTATAATCATCTAAACATTGTTCATGAGTAACTGACATCATTACTACCTTTAATCTCTTGCCATGAGGATGAAAGAAAACGTATCGTTTTCCACTTGCTGTATTTCACATAAAACGCTCCATGAGTGATCATTCTGGAAGTATGTTGTAATACTGTCACTCATCAATTGTGACAAAGGAGGCATAATTAGAGAGTTGCACTTACACGGAAAAACAAGCTGAAAGGATCGCCAGGCAAGTAAGCCCGCATCACTGAACGAGGAGATAATGAAATGAAAGAGTCCTACTTGGAAATCAAATTCGTATAAAAAAAAAATGAAAGAAAAACAAACATAGCCAAAAGTGGAAGAATATCGGAAGTAGTATTCTCTTAACGGTAAACGCTGATCAATGTGAAGTTAGAATACAGGGCTCGCAGATTATATGTTTGAAATATATATATCTATATCTGTATATATATATATATATATGTATATATATATATATATATATGTATATATATGTGTATATATATATATATATATATATATATATATTTATGAAGAGTTTGTTTGCAAAAACCGATAAGTCCATATTTGCCAAATGGAGATATTTGCGATTAAAGGTCAAGAAAAATAAAGAGAATAATAAGAAAATTTTTGCTTCTTTTGACCATATAACTTCAAAAATTACCTTTATATGTAGTGACCAATATATCATTTAAAAGGTATTATTTTGTACTTTATGACAGATATCGTATTTCAAAATCTTCAAAAATGGACTTATCGGTTTTTGCGAACAAACCCTTCACATATATATATATATATATATATATATATATACATGTAAATCAAAAATGACACTTCTTGGAATGATAATTGTATGCATTTTTTTTTTTATTTGACATACTGATCAAACCAAAAAGAGAACTATCATGAAACTGGGTGGACCCACTTGTCTTCATCAAAAGAAGTCAATTTAGGCCTGTGGGAGGGGGAAGGGGCAAATACTGTATAAGGGTCAAGAGGATCAGGATGGAAAGTTGTCATTAAAAAAAAATGCTGAAAGCAATCAGTCATCAGATGTCAATTACACTGACAAATATTTCTCTGTCTTCATTTGTTATCGTCAATGATTGTTTCCTAGCACTAGAAACAAAATTGAGTTATAAAGTACACACAATAGTGTACTGTTAAATTTCCTTTATTCAGTACTGAAATATTTTCATGCTCTTACAAAGCTGCAAACAGGAATACCCTGCATTATCCATGATTTGAAACTAGTACACCTCCTTTTCACAACTATGCATTTCTCAGTTCATTGTTGGCTGCAAATAGATTCTTTGATGGAGACTACCCAAAAGCATCTCCAACATGCTTCAATCGCCCTGCAAACTGCAATACATGTGTATGCTTTTAATCTGTATTATGATATAGACCCAAATATATAACTCTCCTTGCATTTGAATGAACTTTAAACAGCCAAGGACCAGACAATGGTAGAACTTCATCCAGCTGTATACATACATTGTAGAGAGACAGGCTGCAGCTGAGTCTCATCCAGGGCCCTGTTGCATAAATAACCTGAGAAAAACTCGGGTTAGAGGCAGGTGCCTACCTGAGTTTCATGGTTAGTCAATTTCTCTGGTTAAAAAAAACTAAGGTTACGGTATATCGGCTTTCTTTTATTCGAATAAACTTGGACGAGGATAAAATGCGGAAGTGCTAGTGATTTTCTCAGTTTATACGCTCCGCGCGCAGCTAGCGATCACCGCTACGCGCTGTCTGAATGTACAATGTACTGTATACATGACAGTATCGCGCTGCATGCTGTCGCTGCCACACAAACATGTAGTACGAGTAGCGGTACGTCCGCTAGCGAACCTGCTACAAGCTTCCCGATAGCCAATCTGCTTCTAATAAGTTTTCGGAAATAAATTATGACTTCTAGGGATTTATCTGTGATTCTGGTGCAATACGGCATTATGGAAGCTGAGATATCGACATGGATACGAAAGTGCAAACGCCATACACATCTACAGGCACAGTAAGTACCTGTGTGTAGACCTAACTCCACTAGATCTAGTGTTAGTATAGTAAGGGTACTAGGTCTCGCGCAGGGACCTAATGGTTGCGCATAGCGTAACTGCGTATAGCAAGCGATATTACGCGTAGGACTAAGCGCAAAATTTGCCGATACGCCCATGGAATAAACATACCTGACAACCGCTAAACATGAGAAGGAAGCAGGTAAGAAATTTTGATTTCAAACAAAATTTTCACTAAATTTCCAATTTTTTGGAAGAAAATTTTCACTAAATTTCCAATTTTTTACCTTATAATTTACCTACCTTAGCTTAAAATCTTTTTTAAGGATGTTGTAGCCTAGACGTGTCGTCTCGCTTGTCTCGTTCGTATGATCGTAGCCGATAGAATTCGTAATTTGTTCGATCGATCGTTTATAATATTCTACGAAAGCCGAAGCACGTTACAGCCGCAGAGAGGGGCAGACACTTTCACGCATGAAACTACATAGGGCAGCTGCGCGACCTTTACATACCCCGAGAAATTGAACGCATAAAATTAAGTCCGACATACAAACGGCGACAGCGCACTACTCCGTCATCGTATCATCAGGAGATTCTGGGAGGTGATTTTTCTGCATTTTCGTGATATTTATCGAGAAATTCAGGTACGATTGTGGATTAATTTTCATTATAAGAGCATCACAAATTTTCGTGCGCGATATCTACTACCTAGACCCCTCAACCATACTAGGCTACGTCTAAACAGTGTCTAAAGAGTAGATTCTAACTAACAACGTTAGGAAGTAAGAACCTAGCTGGATCTAACGACACGTTAGATCGATTAGTAGGCCTAGGGCCTACATTGATAAAGGTGATACATGGTACTAATTCATAATTACAGAACTAGATCTAACTGCTAGATCTGGTAGAGTCTGCTACTAGTATAGTAAGGGTACTAGGTCTCGCGCAGGGACCTAATGATCGCGCATAGCGTAACTGCGTATAGCAAGCGATATTACGCGTAGGACTAAGCGCAAAATTTGCCGATACGCCCAAGGAATAAACATACCTGACTTACCGCTCAACATGAGAAGGAAGCAGGTAAGAAATTTTGATTTCCAACAATTTTTCCACTAAATTTCCAATTTTTTACCTTGTAATTTACCTACCTAACCTTAAAATCTGTTATAAGGATGTTGTAGCCTAGACGTGTCGTCTCGCTTGTCTCGTTCGTAGTCGATAGAATTCGTAATTTTTTCGATCGATCGTTTACCACGTGACGTCATCATACACAAGAACAATGTATGCTGCCAGCTACGCTGAAATACTGTTAATAAATGATGTTTCAAGTCAAATTTTAACACAACGATTATAATATTACAAAGGAATAAATATTTCAGTCTATCGAAGTTGAAGTGTGATTTCAATTTGAATTTGCTTGTGATTTCTTGCGCTAACTTGTGATATATTTGTGACAGGGGAGGGCCATAATGATACTGAAGAAAAATTAGATGAGAGTGTGACAAATGGGTGACGAAAATGAGAGGGTGACGAATGGGTAAGCACACACACAAACACACACACACACACACACACACAAAATATATGTTCATATTTTACTTTTTTCCATTTTATATTACGTGTATATTATTGGTTAAAGTGATTAGAAATATTGTGAGAAAACTTTATAAATGAAAATCATTAACGATTATGAAAATATCAAAGATAAAAATAATGATAATAAGAATGATAAAATGATGATGGTGGTGGAAGTGATAATAATAATAATGAAAATGATAATGATGATGATGATTATGATGATCGATGATGGTGGTGATAATAGTAATAATGATAATAATAATAATAATGATAATAATAACCCATATAATAATAATAACAATATTATATACAAGTGAGGTAAAACTGCTATTGCTTAACAGGGACAAATTTAATATGAAGTGAAAAAATATTCTACGAAAGCCGGAGCACGTTACAGCCGCAGAGGGGCAGACACTTTCACGCATGAAACTACAGAGGGCAGCTGCGCGATCTTTACATACCCCGAGAAATTGAACGCATAAAAAAAAGTCCGACATACAAACGGCGACAGCGCACTACTCCGTTATCGTATCATCAGGAGATTCTGGGAGGTGATTTTTCTGCATTTTCGTGATATTCATTGAGAAATTCAGGTACGATTATGGAATAACTTCTATTATAAGAGCATTTCAAATTTTCGTGCGCGATATCTAGACCCCTCAACCATACTAGCTGTTCTACTGCGTTTCCGACTCTAGCGGCACCAAAATCTTCCCAGAAATGAATGAACAAACACTGCGCAGTAGTTCTCCTAGTCCAATTCCCAGCTGAATTGTTTGCCAGAATGGCAGCCTTGGTAGCTCTGAGTCTAAGTGGGGCTAACCAGAGAAATTTACATTTAACCTTTGGTCAGAGAGCTAAGATTAAATAACCTGAGTTTCTTGAACAATAACCTGAGAAAAAAACTATGGTTAAGCTTTATGCAATAGAAAAACTCTGGTTAAAAATTCTTAACCAGAGTTTCTGGATTTAACCATGAAAATAACTCTGGTTAAGGCTTTGTGCAACAGGGCCCAGGTGTATGACTCGACTGCAGCTGAACTTCACCCAACCAAGAATCAGACTGATATTCAGTACACTCCATCCAATTCAGAAGTAAGGGCAGGAGAGCAAGATGTTCATCAAATGGTCAAGTGACTTTGGAATGGACGTCCTGCTGTCTTTATTTGGTATGTTCAGTAATTATTTCATAGCTCCTAAAACAAACTTGTTCTGTGATTGTTTGTGATTACAACCCCCATTTCTTCTATCGAAACAACTTCCTGTTATTACAATGTTGAAAAAAAAACCCCGATATTCTGCAGAGTTAATCAATTTTCAAACTGTAAAAACTCCTTATTACAGCTTGTCACTTGATACTAGTGTATTCAATCTTTCAACATCAGTTGTAGGGCTTTTCAGTTTGATGCTATTGCTAGTTATAGTGAAAGCTCGAAATACACCCATCTCTAACATACTTTCTAATCATACCATGTCGGGCACTCTGTGTTTTGTTTGTATAATCTTAGCTGTTCTTGTATTTGAATAAACTCCAAACAGTCAAGGACCAGAAAACAGGTGAACTTCATCCATTTCAGAGTGAAGAACTAGGGTCAAGGTGCAAATGGAAAAGTCCCAGACATGGATATTCCACTGTCTTCATTTGGTATGTTCAATATATATATATATTTTTTTTTTACCTCTTGAAACAAGCAATGGACTACAAACTGTATATTGACATCCATCTATAAAAGAGCACAGGCATGCTTTTCTCAAATAATCAAACCTGAACGTATTAAGACTTTCCCTATATAAAACAGCTTCAATAAAGATTGAAATCAACCAATTTCTGGTGATGGCTTATGAGATACAGGGAATTCATCCTTTCATATTTTGGCTATTATTGTAGACTAGGTGACAGGCCATCTCAACTCTTATGTGGACTATTCTATAAAGAAGTAATGAAGAAACTAGTGCATTTGTGACCGTGCACCTCAAAACGAACAAAAAGTCGCACACACTGATTTTGCGTGAGGACTGAAAATAAGTGAAATGGTTCAACCTAGCCGAACTTGACTTTTTCATACTTTCTGAAAGAGCGGGTCTTCTTTTACATTATACTAAAATTTGGTATCATAAAACGGGAAGGAACGTATGTTGTTTTAGCAGTTTATCTCGAACATTTTTGGTAGAATAGTGTGATTAAGTGTGTCTCTAGAATCCCTTTTTCATTTCTGAAAAACCTTGTCCACACTCTTCACTTTCAACTCTAATAACTTTTGAAAATATAATGCTACTGCTTTGAAAGTTGGCATTAATTATGGACAGAATATGTTAATGAGGCATGCTTAATTTCAGTTAAATCTGATAATCTCTTCATTGTTGTTACTCTGGTGGTTTATTTCCTGTTTTTTGTCCCATTCATAGCACAGCCAGCACGGTTTGGTAAAGATTAAGCGCTTGAATAGACACTGTACTTTAGAGCCTCTTTTCTCAGTTCACACTTTTCCTGAGTTTGTGCTTTCTTTCCAATATTTAGATAGGTTTGGAGAGTCCATTTGATTTCAGTTATACATCATTTTAAAGCTTAAAGTCTGCTCTTTCCGAATATGGTCTTAACTAAAAATTCATGTATGGCGACTTTTTGTTTGTTTTGAGGTGCAAGGTCACATTTATAGACCCCACTTGGATGTTGTTTTTATGCTGAAGTCTGTATAGTTCGTAATTGGGGCTTCAGTATTGCTATCAATAAATGAAATTGATAAATGCATTGGCATAGCAATGCAGCTGACTTGTTGCATAACCCGTTGAATCATATTTTATTTTTATCTTGGAACCTCCAATTTACACGACGTAAGTTACAATGCTATACAACAAAAACAAAAAATCGATTTGGTGTTTACTGACATGAACGTAAATTTCTGTCAAAGGAGTGTCTTTATTTGTAATCACATTCCCAGATTGCATGTGTGTCATGCCTTTAGAGAAAGAACTTTTGTTATCAGAATGAAACTGTGAGACGAAGTCTCGTGTATGAACATCTAGACAGTTTTTTTTTTGCTTGATTTATATTTAACTGTTGTTTACATATCACCGAGCACTGAAAAGCAGCTCTGCATATCTGAGCTAGTTGTCTGTGTATTCATTCAATCAAAACCCTACCTACTTTTACCATTCTGTATGAGGAACTGTGGATGTTATTTGAGTGTCATAAAATATCAGGATGTAACCAATGTTAATTGCATTTCTGTATTTTTTTCTTGTTTCCCTTTTTTCTTTCGTTTTCTTTCTTCCTTTCTCTTCTTTTAAACATAGATTCTCAAGGCATGGACCTTGCTGAGGGTGATGCAGACAAGTTGAGTGCAAGATGTGATGGTTTTGGCGACTATGATTTTTTTTTTTTTTTTTTTTGGTGCTTGCACTGTGATGACAGTCGTGAATGCAGATTTCATGGTGATTTTTTAATAGATCATTATGACAAAATCTTCCAACACAACACAAATTTCTGAAATGCTATGTCTTTCAAGTTCATGTATGTTCAAATTCAAATAAGTTCAATATTAAGTCTTTTAGGCTATCATGTGAAAAAATAAGAAAAAGTCTATTGTTGTGTGGTATAGTTCAAACACATGATAATGAATTTCAAATTCCATGTGTATGCTACAAATAACATGTATAATGTTAAATTTATAAAACATGTTGACTGTTTATTTTTTGACTGATTATTTAATTTGTGTTCACAATAATATTATCAGCTTTATCTGATAATCCCTTCACTACTGTTGCTATGGAGCTTTCAATTATACTTTTGTCTCTTTCATGGTACTGGTAATTTTAATCCCTTAAGTAGACCCGATACTTCAGAGCCCATTTCTCAGTATACTTTTCCAGAGTGTGTACTTCTTTCCAACATTCAAATAGGTTAGAAGAATCAATTTCAATTGAGTTATAGACCATTAAAAGCCGAAAGTCTGCTTTAATATGCAGAATGTACTATTTAACTAAAAATCCACGTTTGAGGATTTTTTTTTTTTTTTTTTTTTTTTTTAATGTAGGGTAACAATTGCAGTGTTAGGCATTGAGCTACAACCAGACTGTTGCGGTCTAACCGCTGAACTTCATTCAGAGTTTTGTCATAGATGAGTCCATAGGCGATGGTGTAAGTGCTCTGCCAGATATCAACCAAACCAGAAAAAAGACAAATCCCCTTTGAAAAAAAAGCAAAGTAAACAAAACAAAACAAAGCAAAAACAAAACAGAAAAAGCATAAATAGGGGTTAATCATAGCACTAGGAAAGTCAAACGGATTCATAAGTGAAAGGAGGCATTTCAAAATGGACAAATGCAAATCTCTTTAAACTTGATTTTATCATATCATTATTATTATCATCATCATAATTTTCATTATTATTATCATCATTGTTACATTGATACAGAGAACCTCAGAGTGCAATGAGTGTGAACTGGAACACATGTCAGTATATGCGAGTAAATCTCTGCCATGATAGATTTGCTGGCAGTTCAGCTGCTTTCTTGATTTGCTTGATAAACTATGAAAAATATTTCTAATGATTTTTTGATTGATAATGGTTTATTGGAACAAACATGCAAAGTAGTAGCCCGAAGGCTAAATTATAATGCATCACATGAAAATCGTATAAATTACATCAAACAACAGACATTATATAAACATTTTAACAGTAACAAATACACCACATTTCCCTATGATTGATTCAATGCAATATAAAAATTCAATAAATATATTTTGCATATCATCTGTAAAAAAAAAAAAAAAAAAAAAAAAAAAAAAAAAAAAAAAAACCTCATTATTATTATGAAAGATATGTTAGCCATCTATTGTCATGTTGCCATGCATTCTTAATATGACTACTTCCAGGCGTGTGACAGCAAACTTGATGTAACCCAGTTAGTAAATTTTATTTGTCTGCGCAATTTCATTTGATCAAGTTCCATATTCCATATTCCATATTCAGGTTTCATATTCCATTTGATTTCAGAGTAAAATATGTATAACACAACATTCAATTTTAGACATAATTTCACAAGCGCATAAGGACATGTAATATAATGATGTGTAAATATGACGAACCTACTAAAATCAATGCTTGTAGGATTTGAAAAGAAGAATTAAGAATAGCTCACTAATCACTGTACTCCTGTAATATAATAAATCTAAAATGATTTTCAACTCGTAAGTTATTGGGTGACAAAATGCTCTTTTGTATTTGTGTATGTAGGAGGGAGAGATTGTGTGTGTGTGTGTGTGTGTGTGTTCTTGTCTATGTCTGAATGTTTCCTTGAGTTTTATATTTTGATTACAAGTGTACTTCCTACTGTTTTGCAAGTTCACTTGCAAAATCACTCAAAAAATAGATTCTGCAATATAACTAAATATGACATGATGCAACGATGATGATAAGTTTATTTGCTAGCTGAGAGTTGTGTGAGAGAGACAAAGGCGGCATGTATTTTCCTAGGAGCCCCTCTTTAATTTCCCTTGATGTATCATTCTCACTAAAGGACAGCGTTTCGTGAGGTGGTTCCCCCCATTTACGCTTTTAAGTAGAGACGACACATCTGATATAGAAGGATACAGAAAAAGATATACTGAAACATTAAATAGAAAGAAAATGTGTAAGACGGAATCACACTAGAAAATGGTAGAAATGATGGGAAAACACTGACCTCATGAACACTAAAACTTTTTTTTTTATTGTTGCTTTTCATGTTAGTTTTTTTTTTAAAGAACCAAATGATGTGAGAAAGGTGAAAAATAGAGAGCACATAGGTACATGTACATAATATACTAACAAGAACACAAGTTGATTTGTCAATGAACCATGGAAATCCACAGAACGAGGGGAAAAACAACAAATTACGTCTATATTATTTTGTTGTTTTGGCGTGGTACCTGGTCTAAAACTCCAGGCATGACAAAAGAATATTTACATTTTTAGGGCATGGGCCGAACCATTTAATAAGTAACGAATATCATCATTCCCATTGACTTACACGCGTTGATTCGGCGAAGTGACGCACAGCGGTACGCGTCACTTCGCCGTACTCACCCTAATACACGGGGTGCTATGGAGACCGTAAAAAGGGGGAATTTTTCGAACTGACGTTTGTTGTTTCAACATTATTCTGATTAACATAAGCCTTTGTTTTTCTGTGAAAACAACATATTCTGAAAGCATAACTCTTACTCTCACCACTTTCCAAACATCTCATCAGTTTGATGGGGAGAAGGTATGAAATTAATGCATTGACGATACCCATCATTTTTAAATGCGATTATCTCGGAATTGTGTTTTTGCGCTGCGCGGCGGTGTACGTCGATTCGCCGTATCACCGACGAATATGCGAAAGTAGAATGAACCTTTGCAACTGATTGACAAATTGCCCCTACATCGACGTAAATAAGCACTGAATTGATCAGTGTTTTTTTTTTTTTTAGTAGTAGCCATGATAAAAAAAATCATGGGCGTACATACTCGAGCAGGATTCGAACCTACGACCTCCTGATCACCGGACAGGCGTCATCTCCACTAGACCACCGAGCTTTCGCCCGACAGCAAGTGTTGGTTCTAATCCTTATAGCATGCAGAGGGTACTGCTTTGTTATTCAAATTCATGAAATTCTTCCGTCGAGATGTTTTCATTGCAACTGATTGACAAATTGCCCTACATCGACGTAAATAAGCACTGAATTGATCAGTGTTTTTTTAGTAGTAGCCATGATAAAAAAAAATCATGGGCGTACATACTCGAGCAGGATTCGAACCTACGACCTCCTGATCACCGGACAGGCGTCATCTCCACTAGACCACCAAGCTTTCGCCCGACAGGAAGTGTTGGTTCTAATCCTTATAGCATGCAGCGGGTACTGCTTTGTTATTCAAATTCATGAAATTCTTCCGTAGAGATGTTTTCATTGCAACTGATTGACAAATTGCCCTACATCGACGTAAATAAGCACTGAATTGATCAGTGTTTTTTTTTAGTAGTAGCCATGATAAAAAAAATCATGGGCGTACATACTCCAGCAGGATTCGAACCTACGACCTCCTGATCACCGGACAGGCGTCATCTCCACTAGACCACCGAGCTTTCGCCCGACAGCAAGTGTTCGTTCTAATCCTTATAGCATGCAGCGGGTACTGCTTTGTTATTCAAATTCATGAAATTCTTCCGTCGAGATGTTTTCATTGCAACTGATTGACAAATTGCCCTACATCGACGTAAATAAGCACTGAATTGATCAGTGTTTTTTTAGTAGTAGCCATGATAAAAAATATCATGGGCGTACATACTCGAGCAGGATTCGAACCTACGACCTCCTGATCACCGGACAGGCGTCATCTCCACTAGACCACCGAGCTTTCGCCCGACAGCAAGTGTTGGTTCTAATCCTTATAGCATGCAGCGGGTACTGCTTTGTTATTCAAATTCATGAAATTCTTCCGTCGAGATGTTTTCATTGCAACTGATTGACAAATTGCCCCTACATCGACGTAAATAAGCACTGAATTGATCAGTGTTTTTTTTTTTTTTAGTAGTAGCCATGATAAAAAAAATCATGGGCGTACATACTCGAGCAGGATTCGAACCTACGACCTCCTGATCACCGGACAGGCGTCATCTCCACTAGACCACCGAGCTTTCGCCCGACAGCAAGTGTTGGTTCTAATCCTTATAGCATGCAGAGGGTACTGCTTTGTTATTCAAATTCATGAAATTCTTCCGTCGAGATGTTTTCATTGCAACTGATTGACAAATTGCCCTACATCGACGTAAATAAGCACTGAATTGATCAGTGTTTTTTTAGTAGTAGCCATGATAAAAAAAAATCATGGGCGTACATACTCGAGCAGGATTCGAACCTACGACCTCCTGATCACCGGACAGGCGTCATCTCCACTAGACCACCGAGCTTTCGCCCGACAGGAAGTGTTGGTTCTAATCCTTATAGCATGCAGCGGGTACTGCTTTGTTATTCAAATTCATGAAATTCTTCCGTAGAGATGTTTTCATTGCAACTGATTGACAAATTGCCCTACATCGACGTAAATAAGCACTGAATTGATCAGTGTTTTTTTTTAGTAGTAGCCATGATAAAAAAAATCATGGGCGTACATACTCCAGCAGGATTCGAACCTACGACCTCCTGATCACCGGACAGGCGTCATCTCCACTAGACCACCGAGCTTTCGCCCGACAGCAAGTGTTCGTTCTAATCCTTATAGCATGCAGCGGGTACTGCTTTGTTATTCAAATTCATGAAATTCTTCCGTCGAGATGTTTTCATTGCAACTGATTGACAAATTGCCCTACATCGACGTAAATAAGCACTGAATTGATCAGTGTTTTTTTAGTAGTAGCCATGATAAAAAATATCATGGGCGTACATACTCGAGCAGGATTCGAACCTACGACCTCCTGATCACCGGACAGGCGTCATCTCCACTAGACCACCGAGCTTTCGCCCGACAGCAAGTGTTGGTTCTAATCCTTATAGCATGCAGCGGGTACTGCTTTGTTATTCAAATTCATGAAATTCTTCCGTCGAGATGTTTTCATTGCAACTGATTGACAAATTGCCCTACATCGACGTAAATAAGCACTGAATTGATCAGTGTTTTTTTTTTTAGTAGTAGCCATGATAAAAAAAAAAAGAAATCATGGGCGTACATACTCGAGCAGGATTCGAACCTACGACCTCCTGATCACCGGACAGGCGTCAACTCCACTAGACCACCGAGCTTTCGCCCGACAGCAAGTGTTGGTTCTAATCCTTGTAGCATGCAGCGGGTACTGCTTTGTTATTCAAATTCATGAAATTCTTCCGTCGAGATGTTTTCATTGCAACTGATTGACAAATTGCCCTACATCGACGTAAATAAGCACTGAATTGATCAGTGTTTTTTTTTTTTTTTTAGTAGTAGCCATGATAAAAAAAATCATGGGCGTACATACTCGAGCAGGATTCGAACCTACGACCTCCTGATCACCGGACAGGCGTCATCTCCACTAGACCATCGAGCTTTCGCCCGACAGCAAGTGTTGGTTCTAATCCTTATAGCATGCAGCGGGTACTGCTTTGTTATTCAAATTCATGAAATTCTTCCGTCGAGATGTTTTCATTGCAACTGATTGACAAATTGCCCTACATCGACGTAAATAAGCACTGAATTGATCAGTGTTTTTTTTTTTTTAATAGTAGCCATGATAAAAAAAATCATGAGCGTACATACTCGAGCAGGATTCGAACCTACGACCTCCTGATCACCGGACAGGCGTCATCTCCACTAGACCACCGAGCTTTCGCCCGACAGCAAGTGTTGGTTCTAATCCTTATAGCATGCAGCGGGTACTGCTTTGTTATTCAAATTCATGAAATTCTTCCGTCGAGATGTTTTCATTGCAACTGATTGACAAATTGCCCTACATCGACGTAAATAAGCACTGAATTGATCAGTGTTTTTTTTTTTTTTTTTTAGTAGTATGATGGTATAATGGATGACCGTTGACTTTTCAACCTAAAAAGAGATCGATCGATGGATAGCTAGCTAGATGAATATATATAAAGGAAACAGACAGACAGAGAGAGAGAGAGGTGGAGAGGGAGAAGAAGAGAATGAAGGTGGAAGGGTAATAAATGTAATGTAAGAACACGAACATCGTATCGAAGTGACTTAGTCTTATTTCCATCATTATGAAGCCCATTATGAACATGATATACACGCAACAAAAAACAAAAAAAATCATCCAATAGCAAGTAGCATTTTCAACAATTTAGAAAGTAATAGATTAATATTACCGTGTGACCGTATATTTAACTACCCATTTTCGTCTCCTCTCCATTCAATGTAATCATAACATATCTTTGTATTATTTTGTTTTCAATTCCGATGAAAGCTTGTATATAGGACACGATAATTTTGGACAACATTCTCCTTGCGCTTCACCTAGCAAATTTATATAACAACCAGTTCCTAACCCATCTATTATTTTGATAGGGTTAAGGCGGAGGGGCTATGCCTTCCCAAACATCCCCCGCACCCCTTTCATAGATCTGGACAGGTGCATTGTTGTTGTTGGTTTTTACAATATCCCAAACGGGCCATCAAAAATGTGCACGAAATAATTTCATTTTGATTAAATTTGCCATTCTCTCTCCCTTATCCTCCTTTTGATCGGTCTCCCTCCAATGACTCAGTACTCTTTGTGATTTACATTACTTTTTTGTTTCTTTTTGTTTCTTTTTTAAAGATATTTAACTACAAGTGTGCACCAGGTTGTTGAATTTCAAGTATTCTAAGAACGGAAAACCTCCCTAGTGTGGGAGCGGGTGTCCCTTTTTTTTTTCTAAATTTATGCAAAAGCTCTTCTTCCATTGTCGTACACTCTGGATCTATGGAATTTCAAATAGTCCTCTATATCTGTGCCAGAATTTCAAAACTGATCATGGAAAAGTTCTATCCCCCAACACTACACCCTCTAATTGCTTGGTCTCCCACCATAGACTATACAATGAATACATTTTTTTTTTTCTTGCATTGACACATTTCTAATCATTACACCAAAAGTGTACACTCTTTCGCTGAAATTCAGTTTTAAAAGGAGCAACATCTTCCTCATGTGAGATGGGGGCACGACACACATCCATTCGCTCGCACATCATATCTTTTGCCTCACCTCAATCCTCCTCCACCCCACCCTCAATCTTGAGTGCGGATTGATGCTCCTGCTTGGAACCCTGATGGTCCTGGTTTCACCGCCCGACTATCATAACTGAACCCAACCACTTTCAAATTCCTACCGACAGGGTCTGGCGCCATCTCGTGACGACTGTCATGTTTTCACACATTCGAAGATCAGTTTCCAGTCTGCATTACGTCAAGTCTTGGAACTTTCATCCAGGAAACCTGAATACTAACCTGATGAAAATTCATGCATAGCATCATACAACAAACGAAATAAAATAATTTAATTGACACTGAGACGTGTACAATTCTTTACATTCCCATCTATAGCATCATATGGGTTTGCCAAGACAGAGATGTTTTGCCTTTACACCAAAATATGATTTATCAAAATAAACAACGCACCTCCTTCAAACTTGCATCTTAAATGGTCTTCCTATATCTATATCTTTATATCATAGCATATCTAATGGTATGATCTCGAGTGAAGCCATTCATTTGGATCGAAGCGCATTAATCACTCACAGTCTTTAGTGAACTTTATTTCGATGTTTCCACGCTAGCCTATACCACGTCAGACGATGTGACTGACGGGACAGGTTCAGTAATAGCAAAACTTGAAGAGGAGTTTAATCTCAAAATGAATCATCTCCATCCTTCTTAGACTCGAATATTGTATTAACATTAAAGCTGCTAAGAAAAGGAGAAAATGATAGAAAGAAAATGAAATAATGTTTTTTTTTTTGTATTCTCAAGAAAAATGAGGTGTCTTGTTATGTTTATTGTTTGTTTGTTTGTTTGCTTATTGGTTTGTTATTTGTTCAACCTTGATTAAAAATGTGTTATGCTCATTTGAAAGTTTTAATTTGGATGCCCAAAAACCAATGGAGTGAGCAAAATCCACTAGTAAATTGATACATTTTAGTTCTAAGAATGCTGTTACCGTGGCAACACATTGTTAGACATTAAGAAAGGATGAAGTTTGCCATCTACACAGGAAAGCAGTTACATAATGTCAAATTTGAAAACAAAAATTGAAAAAGAAACTGAAGGAGTTGTTCAAGCCACAGTTATCTATATGATTCTGATGTAAAAAAGTGGTTACCATGGCAACGCATTGTTCAACACTGAAAATTGATAGAATGTACACATCTTATATTCCGCTCAAATGCCTAAGCCTGAGCTACCTCAATCCACAATTAAGCTGCACTTCTATAATCATATGTTTAAAGAAACAAAAAGAAACAGCTGTTTTCATGGTACTCATTGTTCACCGTTGTTGAAAGAAAAAGATGTGTTGGGTACACCTGACATTTCATTTTATATTGGTCAAGTGTGCAAAACCTAAAGCACGTTAAGGCAAATACTAAAAAGCTGAGGGAAATAGCTAAATCCACAGATAATGACATAATATTAATCAAAAATTGCTGTTACCATGGCGACACATTGTCTGACAATGAGAAGATATAAGGTCTGCACTTGCAATATGGCGGTCCCATGTGCTAAATTCATACTGCTATTTGCCTTCGATAATGTACGCAACTGCAGACAATATGTGCATTAATTGTAGCATTCATGGCGCATAAAATCATCTTTCACGCAGGCACGCAAACGCCCATGTTCGTTAATTTTGAATACGATGCATATTGATTGATCTATTTTTAATGTAATGACATGATCTTTCCAAGGACATTGAACCGCTGGGGGGGGGGGGGGGGGGAGTCGGGGTGTGAGGCCGCATGACTTATCAACTTTTTGTCCCCGTCGACGCGGGGGGTTACTGTCATGGTTAGATATTATTTTAATGGTGGCTTACTTTGTAAACAATTCTTCCATCCAATAAGATCCGTCTTACCGTCAACACTTTTTTTTTGTATAGTAGCGAATAAGTTGTTTGTTATCAAAATTGAATGTACATGTATACATGGGTAATGATGTCATTGTTCCTTCTTATATCTTGGGTTGGAACCAAAAGGTCAGGTGAGGTTGTTTCCACCAGTTTCCACGGTGATGAATGGCTATGACATCACGCTCTACTGCATAACATGTGGAACTTTAAGGGGATGGTAGAGTTTCGCTTGTGATGTGGCTTCAGGTTTTAAACGCGATTTGTAAGATTTTTTTTTTTTTTTTGGGGGGGGGAATAATGAGAAACCTCTTAACATAAAATGACATATAATTCTAAGAGGAATGCAAAGTTCATTTAGCAAATATTTGTTTTGAACAGGCTAACATATTCAAAACAAGTGATCCTAATAAAAAGTGGGACCCACCTTTTATTAAGATAGCTTTGTTATACTCTTGGATATCTCAGCTATTTTAAAACTGATTGTCAACGAATAAACGTTGTATCAATCTTCGAATTGTATGCTCTTCAACATTTTATAAAGTGGTTTCTAAGTAGCTCGCAAAAAGTTAAAAACCTGATTTCTCACCTCAATTGATACTATGCCATCCATTTAAGAATAAATACTTCCTTGTTATCTGCTGTGCGGAAATTAAATTTCCGGATAAAATAATGACTGAGTGTAAATGAAAGAGAAATGTTACCTCATGATGATCATATTCAGGTGATTTACATTCATGCAAGACTTTAACTAAAGTAATCTACATATTTCCATTTATTGTATTACCGACAAAATGTAATTTCAATATAAAATTCACAAAAGATTTAGTAAATCTACTTTGTTACAACGCCTTACAAGTTGATACACAATTTACAAGACAATGAAACAATAGGGCCCTACACAGATGAAATCGTAGTCCAAAAACAGAAATAATCCCCACTTTCATTAAAATATGCCACAGTGTATATCTTATGTTGACCTGTAGAGAATAATTATGGTCACATAGGGCCCTGTCTTATAATGGCAAATGATGTACCTTTTTCTTTCATTCTGTTTTCTTCTTCTGCACTGAAACCAGTCGTTTATCATTATTATCTTGCAATAAAGTCCCAGTAATGTGGCTTTTATCGTATATCATGGCTAAGTTACATACAATGATACAAGCTAAGCCAAACCCACTCATTGTACTTCACGCTAAAAGTAATAAAAACCCAATACATCGACAATTAATCCTACGTCGTATCCGGACAATTGCCCCCAGAGGGCAATTACCCCCGGCTAAATACTGGTTAGTGTCGAGGTTAGAGTAAAGATTAGGGTTAGGGTTAGGTTTAGGGTTAGGAGTTTGGGTTAGTGTTAGGATTAGGTTCATGATTAAGATGAGGATTAGGGGAAGGGTCCGAGGTAATTGCCAAGGGGGTAATTGCCCTAGACCCATTTTACGTATCTCAATTCAGAGCGGACTGTTGAATAGTATTAGCGAAGCGAGGAGAAAAAACGACCAGCCTGATTTGATTTGATTTATTTCTACATTCTTACAAAGTATTGTACAGGTGAATTATAATAATACAAAAACAATTTGTGAGTCATTGTTTATTATATCGAGTTAGCAGTAGTAATTAGAAAATGCAGGAGACCGTCATCTTTAATAACCTGAAGCTTAAAGGGAACATACAGTTTTGGTTGAGACCTAATTTCAGGTTTCTATCATTCTTAGGTGAGATCATGAGAAACCTCTTATATACGAAAGAGCAAGTAATTCTATGAGGAATTCAACGTTTAGTTGATGAAAACTGGTTTTGAAAGGGCTGAGATATCCAAAAAAGAGCGATTCTAATAAAGTGTGGGACCCACACTTTATTACGATTGCTTTGTTTTACTTTGTTTTTGGATGTTTCAGTTATTCCAAACCCGATTTTCATTAAATAAACTTTGAATTCCTCTTAAAATGGTATGCTCTGTGCTATATCATAAGTGTTTTCTTGGTATCTCGCAAAAAGTTAAAAGTCCAATTCTCATCTCCACCAAAACTGTACTATCCCTTTAAGTTTGATGGCGGCCTCTGGAAAAGCATATGGCTTTTATAGCATTTTACAGATTATTTAATACATATCAAATTGTATAACCGACTAGGGCAGATGCAAAATGCATCAGTGCATAGAAGAGTTAGGATGCAAGTGCATATGTGAAGTTTTGTTGTTTTATTATTGTAAATGCTAAAAAAACCGATATAAAATGATATACATAACTTTTACGTATGCATATTGTGAAAAAATCCTCAGACCTGTCTACGGGGCTGAGGTGGGTTGAATTTGATGTACAGGAAGGCGAGCACAATATCAAGGTCTTTTCAGGTCTAGAGAGAGGATAGCCCCAACACACACAAACACAGCACGCTCGCACCCACCCACACACACACACATTCAAGGGAGATATTCCATTTTCAGATTTGGAATCAAGCGATGTGGTGCGCAATTATTTTTTTCTAACAATAAAGCATAAGAATGTTAATATCAATTTCTATCAACTCTTATCACGCGTGTACGTCACAACAGTATCGAAATACTCAAAGTCTATGGAGGTTGGCCAATCGAGCGGAGACTGAGTGTGGTAGGGGTATCCTCTCTCACGCATCATTTCTGTTGTTTTTTTGTTTTTTTTTTTAGAGTTGGAATGAACAATCCGATGCACACTTTTTTTATTTTTTTATTTTTTGGCGGGGGGGGGGGGGTTTAAGGGGAAGTTGTTGCTACCCTCCCATACAGAGGAATTTTTGCATTGTCAATCAAAAATAAAATGACCATATTCTTTTTTAATTTCTGTGGTTTACAAAAGGCTTGTGCAACGTAACGGGCCGCTGGTGCCCACTTTGATGGAATATTTATGAAAGTGTACTAGGTCTGTGATAGAAGGAGACCGAGCCGGGGAGGGGGTGGGGGATGCTGAAGGCTATCTATTCTGTCCCACTGGAGGGTTTTTTTTCTTTTAATTTCAATTTCATTTTTAGAAATGAAACTTTATGTTTCAATCTAGAGCATTAAGTGGAGGAAGTATTCATTCAACATTTTGCTGACAATAGTTAGGGGTATTTCCTGTTTACATGTTCTAGCAATCTCATACTCATACAAAGCATTGGAGCGGGGACAAATTTTACCATCCTCTGGACAAGCGGGTGGAACCTCTCGAAAACGACACTCCACATATAAACTAATGAAAAAAATAAAACCACATGAGCAAATAAATAAAACAAAGGACGAGCGTCCAAAGACATCATTTAGCCTACTGTGGCAATAAAAAACAGAAAAACTTTAATATCCTGAATGCACTGGGCTAGAAGGCACACGAGAATGCAATAGTAAATGTTGACGCAAGGTTTTCAAGGTAGTCAGCAACACAACACAACACAGCACAAATATCTATGAAAACTCTTTGAATCATGAAGGAGGTAAGCATTTACGTTTTTGTCTTTCAGCAGCATTAATCGCAGATCTCTCAACCCCGAAAATGGTTATACCGGGCTCCTAAACCAACCCCCCAAATAGTCGAGCATATAACGAAAATGCAATTTGTTCGAGCAAATCATAGATCATATCATATCTAACAATAGAATATTGAACATTGTTTTCAGCTCTTGAAAAAAGAAAACAAGAAAACAAACAAAAACAATATTTATTGGCTGTGACATTCTTTACCGAAACAGACAATTCCTTTGAAACCAAGCACAAGTGTGAAACTTGGTTATACGTAATTACTGAATTTAAGTTTATAACATTTAACAAATTGAGAAAATTGACATCAACACAGACGTCCGTACAAGAAATATTTTACATACAAATAACTAAATCAGCTGTAGATTTATTAAATGATATACTTATTTCGAATAAAACCAACATTACATTAACGAATTCATACACACCTTTGCAATAAAGAGTATTCTCTCTGTGCCACGTGCACGATGATGTGTATAACTCATGAATTCTATGAAAATTAGCAACAGAATAGAACATTTCAGCTCTTAAAAAGCAAAATTGATTTGTTATTACATTCTTTACCGAATCCGACAATCATTTTACAACAAACACCCTAGTGAATTTGCTTTAAAGTGATATTACACACAATTTATGTTCACTGTCAATAAATTGAGCTATCGAAAACCAAGGTCACCACAAAAGCTCTGCACAAAAGTTATATACGTAAAATGTAGCTGTAAATTTATATTCAATAGTGCACAATATATAGATATTTTTTTTTAAACCAGCAAGCATTATTTGAATGATTTTGTAAGCCCTATGCACCTCCAATTACATTAAATTCAATTATTTTATTTCAATTCCTTTTTTTTTTGTCAAGGAAAAAAAAACAGCAGGGAATACATCAGAAATTATATCATAGGCATACATTCGACAGTGCAAAAAATAAATTACAGTTAACAAATATACATGCATATCCAATGATATCGGCAAAAATATAATTTTATGTTTAGAGGAAAATAAAACGAATAGAGAGGGCCAGTAATTTTCGTTTCATTTCATTTCATTTCATTTTAGTTCAGTTCATTTCATTTCCGCCAAAGTATTAGAACAATTATATGAATATCAATGCGCTCATTTCCTATAACAAAGAAAACATAGTTCAAAAGAATGCAATTATAGTAGGGAAACTGTTGCTGAATTGTATGAAGGAAAAGTTGTTAGAGATGAAACGCAATAAAGAGCATTCTTTTTGTGCAATGTTTATAAAGTGAAATATACATGGTGTGCATTCTATCGAATCTTACAACAGCATAGCGCATTCATCGTTTCCCAAACTTATTTGCTGTCACATTCTATATCGACACCGACAATAAGAAATTTCACCGTTCCAATCAAAGCATGTGCAGATAAAGGTCATTACAGACCTTCCCTTGTAATGGATTTGCAACTGAGATAGTCAAAGCCTACATCAGGTATGTATACATATAAGACTTCGTGACAACTGTGTCATAAATGAACTAGGTGCAGATTGGTGCGGTATTATTTACTGGTGAATTTGATTCTTTTTAGTAACATTAACAAAAACCATTCATGCAGCACTGGTAAATAAAATGCCACTTACTGCATGGCTGTTTTCAACTGCTCTTCTTGAAGACTATTCAATGTTTTTCAAAGTCTGTGGTTAGAGAGGTCATTTGAGACTAGTGCTAATTGTGAAGTGGCTTTTTCCATTAAAACTGACGCAGAAGTGAAAGTTACTTTAAAATATGAAATCCCATTCACGACTTGATACGTTTTCTATCACCATTACAAAGTGAGCTTCGAAAACCAATGACACCGCACACATTTTTATCAAAATATCTTAATACGATCAACTAATGCAGCTGTAGATTTCTATACATCAATGCGAAATACACTTCTTCGAACCAAGACTTGATACACACCTATGCAATAAAGAATATTCTCTCTGTGCAAAGTGTATCAAGCTATGCATAAATTCTAGAAAATGTAGCATTTCAGCTTAAAAACTCGAAAAATTATTTGGTGTTACTTTCCATACCAAAAACGACAAATACTTTAGAATCCCAGGCGCAAGAGTGAAGATTGCTTTGAAATGTTCTAAACAGCATGAATGCATTTAATGCAGTCACAGTCAACAAAAGGAGCTTTTGAAAACCATGGACACCACAGAAGTTCTTACTAACCATCACATATACAGCAGCTGCAGCCTTCAATAACTTTATAGTCAAAACCACTAAACATCTCTGTGGAACAAGGCTTACATCATGCCAAATAATTTATACACTTGAAGAGTTTGTTCGCAAAAGCCTGTAAGTCCATTTTTGAAGATTTTGAAGTACGGTCTTTATCATATAGTGCAAAATAATACCTTTAAAATGATATATTGATCACGACATATAAAGGTATATTTTTGAAGTTATGGTCAAAAGAAGCTAAACATTTCTTATTATTCTCTGTATTTTTCTTGACCTTTAATCGCACATATCTCCATTTGACAAATATGGACTTATCGGTTTTTGCAAACAAACTGTTCACTTCTTTGCAATAAAGCATTATCTTTGACTCTTTCAAAGAAACATAATACCTTCTTGATATGAAGCATATGGAGTGTTTATTCAAAATTTAAATCATCCTTCTGCCCTTGAAATAAAAATGAAATGTACCAAATCAAGTCAAGAGCTCTTAAAGACTCTTCTCCTGTTCAAATTACCCTTTATTTCAGATTATAATCGATTATCACTTTCTTTGGCAAGCATCATTTCACTTGCGATAACCGCGCTGGTGCTGACTCCCTTTCCACCCACTTGCTTAATTTGATGGCGGGCCAGTGACAACTGTTATTCCCCTAACCATAAACATACTGATATTTTCATTAATTCCTATTGGTCCGATAAAGAAAGTAAAAAAAAAAAAACTAAACAAAACAAAACAAAGCAACAAATATTATTAAAGAAATGTTCATGGTTCCACGCTCACCCTCTTACACGCCTTTTATCAACGTTTTTCAGTGACAAATAAAAACAGTGTATTCATTCAAATTTGTGAACTATCACACTCCATCGTGAAGCTGAACCGCTATGTCTATCAGGGTAATACGAGAATCTCTGATGATTACAATAGGGTCTAATACACAGCCGCTAAAAAGTCCTGAGCAAGAAGTCAATAGAAATCAACTTGGCCGAATGGTCACATCAACAAAACGGCATACGCAAAAGTGATCTCACACGACGCTCTGACTGCAGTACTGAGAGGCTATAGGCTAAAAAGTAAAATTCACAACCCGCTCTGAAGTGATCATTTCAAATCCTCGACAGCTTTCTGGTGCTAATATTTGATATTACATTTTAAAATTTTTATGATTGTTCGTTAAAACTAAAAACTTTCAAACTGCACAAACATGAAATTTCGTGGAAAATTGCTTCAAGAACACTTTCAACACAATTTCTGAAGAACAGATACGTCGTTCCCCTTTGGCTTAAAGGGGATGGCTAGTAACTGATCAGTGGGAATCAGCGGGAATGCTGGGGGATGATTGTTCCAATCCTTGTGGGGTTCATTGAAGAGTACATTATATATCTATTGTTGTGTGAAAATTATTTGCTTCAGAACGGTCTCATATTCACGAAATATGCTTTAATGCCCCGTCACTGTACAGGCATGCTAACCTGGAAACATTAAACTACATATTACTTGAATATGAGACCATTCTGAAGCAAATAATTTTCACACAATAGATATATGATGTACTCCTAAATGAATCCCACAAGGATTGGACCAATCATCCCCCTGCATTCCCACTGGTTCCCACTGATTAATCACTAGTCATCCCCTTTAAATATATCGCGTAATGCGTATTTATGCACTGAATAAATAAAGGGTGCTCTTCGTTATTTCGAAGGTCCTGTATTTTGAATGTTCATTATTCTAAAGGTTCTTTAATCCGACAACACGCTTATTTCCTATACCTAGAAGTTCGTTAATCCGAATATGAAAAATGGGTAGCGAGTTCGCCGAACATTTATGGCGTTATTCCGAAGGTTTGTTATTCTGAAGATTCTTTAATCCGAAAATGAAATGGTTTTCGCTATTCCGAAGACTCGTTTATCTGAAAATGAAATATGGTTCTTTATTCCGAAGGTTCGTTAGTCCGAAAATGAAATTGGGTTCGTTATTCCGAATGTTCGTTGATCCAACAATGAAATAGGGTCCGTAACGAATCTTCGGAACACCAAAATTTCGGAATAACGAACCTTATCTTATTTTCGGATTAATGCATCTTCGGAATAACGAACCTTTGAACTAAAGAGCTTTTTGAATAACGAACTGCATGTAACCATAATAACAATTGGCGTGTTACTTGATTAGATAATATTATTGTCATGAAAAGAGTTTGAGACAACAAGTCACAGGGAGATTAAAAAAAAAACGTAAAATGCTTCTGTAAACTTCGTTTTTGTTGTCTTGTTTGTTTGTTTTTGCTTTTGTTTAACTCATGATATATTTATCATAATGTGCAATTGTAGTTGTGGTTGCACGCAAGTAATCAATTACGGGAATATAGTACCTTATTAGGGATTGCAATATCTTTGAACCGCGCTCTCTAGAACTGAACTCCAAGGATACATTAACCATCATCATGTTGCGCTGGAATCAATAGCATGCGACACGAGTACACACAGAGGAAAGCAAGATTCTCACATTCCTCGGTGTGTACTTGTGTAAGCTGGGTATTGAGAGTGCAATATGGTGGAAGTGCAACACACTCACTATAGCAGCTTTCCATTATGTTGTGGTGTACATTACACGACCACCACATATTTTTTGTTTATAGATAAAGTACATTGTTCTATTCAAATCATGTCGTGTCTGCATTATAATTCATTAAGTGTCTAGACGCTCAGACAAGTTATTATGCAGCCCCATACAGCAACATGCTATTAGCCTGTTCCGTATATCATTGTACAAATAGCTTCGGCATGTTTCTCATCATGCATTCCTACCAGTAGTCAATGGTTGCTCATACGTATTGGTACACGATGGGAGACAGTGAGTCCGCAATAAACATCGGAGCCATCCACACCTCTTTCTGTTCCTTATTTTGGAATCATCAAAACCCACGATACAACAACCCTGACAACTTGAAAAATGCATGTCTAGTGGTACTCCCTGTTGTACTTGTTAGTTTCACACAAATGTAGGCCTACAACACAAAATCAATGTTACCAGTGGAACTCTGTGGTACTGCAGCACCACAGGCTCGTCGGGTACTCCCTGTGGCACTTGTCACGTACCTTACAATGTTACAACACGAAGTGTTCTGGAACTTTCACAGGCTTGTGTTGTACTTCCTGTGGTACTTGTAGGTATCACACATGCATCACACAAATATACTTATGTTAGCACAGGTAGTACTACTGTGTAACACTGTACCACAAGCTTGTGTGATGCATTGTAGATGGCTGTGGTATCTCTATGGTAATGCGATGTGTCCAGTGGTGTCAGATGTTACCACATAAAGTACCATAAGGATATCTGATACATGGGACTGAAGTGTATAAGTACCACAGGCGCATGTGGTAATGCGAATAGCCGGCTGTAGTACCCATGTATAATACACAGCAATACCACACAGGAGTACCTGTCCACAAGAAAACAAGAGAAAAATACAATAGAATGTATCACAGCAAAATATCGCAAGATATTCCTGTGGTATTTTTGGGCATTTACGACAGGACTACCACACAGCAGTACCAAACTTGAGTATCTCACAGCAAAACCATAAAGCATCGCACAGCAGCAGCACACACAGCAATACCGCTCAGAAGTACCATACAACAAAACCTGAGGAACAAAAAAGTACCACAGGAAAATAGCACAGGGACATTATTTTGCCACAGTACAGTACAACGTACCACCCAGAAGTACCACACAGCAATACCACACAGAGGAACCACGCAGCAAAACCTGAGAAAATACACCGGCAGAAAGTAGCACAGGAAAGTAGCACAGGACATTTCCGTGGAAGTCCAGCGCATTCCCTAAATACATTCACGATCAAAGTCTGCGCACGATAGCCGAAGAGTCCAGCATTAGCCTATACATGTGTGTTTGTCCATCAAAATGTCAGTATTGGTCTTTGTTTCAACACAGACGTTGATGCTAATAGTCTACTCAACAGTGTTTATGGTTTCAACGAACAATCTATACATAATGTATCATGAAGTTTTAGTATTAAATTGTGCATGTACAAGAGACTTTTTAGAATTTCTACAGTGTCAAGGCTGCCCTGGTGGGTCCGGTTGACCCCGTCTAAATATGATCCTGCCCTGTTCATAAGCTACTGAAAATGGTCTATACCGATATTTCTTATTTCGTTTGGATCTAAAATAGAATATTACACGTGCAGCTATTATACCTAGTAATAGGAATACCATTAATACAATAAGGACCACAAATGGAAAAGACTTCTTTCGATTTTTATCGTCCGATTTTTTAGTAGTATTTGGAATTTTCTCCGTAACATTCAAAGCAGAAGCAGCAGTGTAAACATTAGAAGACCTGCCCTCTGGAGGCAGGGTGATCCTTGGCGTATTCGTGACATTTGCTGCGGTCAAACACTCAGGAAGTGTTTCGTTCTCGCGTGCTTCATAAAATGTGTCGTTGCAGGTGTCACAAGTGATGTAATGGTCATTCGATGAACAGCATGACACGGGAAGATCTGCTCTCGCCAACATTGTCTGAAAGACGTGAGTTTCGTTGTCTGTTTTTGCCTCTAAAAAGGGAAGGGCGATGGCTTCCTGGAAGCAAAATATATAAACTAATGTCGCATTAAACGTGCCTGCTGTGCATGTACATTTGGCAGCTCCCCAGTGAGGCCGGTTCACTTTATTAATGTAATTGGAGGAAAATTGACACGTTGGATAACCAGGATGTTCAACAACTGTAAGCCTGATCCTTGTGATCTGACGAGCCGTTTCATTTCCTTTGGACACGTGAGATATGTAAGTTCCACCATCTGCTGATCCTACATTGTTAATGTTGAACGTCAGAGTCACGTTATTCCCAACTACTGCCTCGTGTGCCGTGTAACGGCATGGGTCGTTGTCACACGCAAGAATCCGGCCATTCGTATAGTACACCCGTCCATATTCCGCCGAAGAACGAAAGACAGTGAAATTAATCTCAGGGATTTTTAAAGCCGTGAAAGGGAGCTCAACGTCATCACCTGAAACCGCATCAACACTTAGAGGCTCGCAGATCTCGTAATTTATGACGGCCAAAAAAAGCACTGCAATGCCTGAAAGGTGTGTCATCGTGGTTCAAATGCATTCCAGAAAGTTTATGAAGACGGAAAAAAAAAATTATTGGATTCTAGAGGCTATTCGTTCTAGAGGTGTTCCATTCACGCACATAATACCTTCTTGGTAGTTTGTCATAAAAGGTGCACACTCCTCTACCGCCAATCCTGACCCATACGACCAAAGTCAACGTAGGAGAATACAACACTGTCCGTTACTCTGCGGGGTACTCATGTGGGCCAAGTCCGTCAAGGTATATAAGTTCACAGATTATGGTTTCAATCTTCTTTTCTGTGCACGGTGTGAATGTAAGAAGAATAAAAAAGAAAGATATGTTACTATTCGAATCGATAAGATTATGATATAGGCTCACCAACATAGTAATAGCTCAGGGTACATTTATTATGCTTATAGACCGATTCAATTTCGATGACCTATTCACCTACCGCCGCTAGTGGCGCTATAACGGTCGCCATAACTGGGGGCCAACGGGGGCTTACAGCGAGCTAGCTACCCAGCGAGTTGCACTTGCAGCTCAGCAGCCTAGCGTACCCATCGCGCATAGTTAGCCGCGCCTGGCCGCTGCGCCGCGGCCGGTGACTGCCGTACCGCGCAATATTGTGATTGTTTACTCACTGTGGTAAAAGTCATTCAGCGGCTTTTAATGCTTTTCTTTTGGACAAATTGAGTGATTCGGATATATTGATCTACAATGAAAGCTTCAAAGGAAGAATCAGGAAAACACATTGTGCAGTTGTTGGGTGCACAAATAACAGAAAAAAAAATGGAAATAGAATCTGCACGGCAGTGTGTAAAATTCAGACACCACTGACGAATGATAAATTAGAGACAAAATAAGTGAAATACAACGGGATAAAAAAATGCATAGATATCGAAACAAACTTTGCCTACTAGATTCTCTATTTAATAAGGCTTTCACTGCATATTCGTAAAATATGTTGTTCATTCTAGAAGACAAGTTTAGATCAAAAATTTTGATAATTTACCGATTTATTTATTTCTTTTTAAAGGCTTGGGTGCACTACTTGCAAAGTTAGAATACACTTCCTGGCTATACTATATTAATATGACAAACATTTTACCGCCTACACTACAGCTAAATAAATGTTTCAAGATGCATTAAATTCTTGTATTGTTTTCACTCCTTCAATGTTCAGCACTGAATTGACCATATTGAATTTTGTCCTGGAACTCGGAATTTGATTTTTGATAAAGTGATACTTATAAGTATTAAACCATGGATGGTGGCAAACATCCGTTTCATAATCATATTAAGAAAGTATGATCTGAAACTCACTTTTGTAGATCATAAATTAGGCGTTAGCGTGATGTTATGCAAGGTTACTTAGACCTAAAATAGTAGTTTTGGTTGTTGACATCAGGCAACGTAAATTAATTTTATAGTTACACGGCTTAGAAACGCCTAGATTTGTATTCCTTTTGGTTAGTTAGGCTTGCCTGAAATTATCGACAACCGAAAATGATGTAGGATGTAGGGTTCTAAAAGTCAATAGGTCTAGATCTAGTCTGGACTCTTGCCTAGAATTCCAGATAAGATCTAACGTTAGACAGATTCTACCCCTCTGGCCCGAGACTCCCGAGTAAAGGCAAAAGCCTAAAAAGGTTTAAGTTAACTGATAGGTTGCAATTTATAGCGCCATATCTAGCTCAAGATTCTCATTCATTATTTGTATTTACTATATCAGTTAACTTCTCAACAGTCTAGGCTTTACTAGCAAGACGTCTGCCTGCGCCTAGCCATAGTTCTCCCCAGCGGTTTTTATTCTTTTACACGAATGTGAATATATGAGGCTTACACACGAGTACCTAAGTCATCGCCAAAGAAATAGAGTCTACAAACACTCACGGATCGTACCGATATTTACCTTGAAATTCAAGTTTTGGCTACAGCCGTATGTCATCTTCCCTTTCGCTCATAGTCGGTATAAATTGTTTAATTTTTTTTTTTTTTAATTAGCTAGAGAAAAAAAAATGTAGACTCTAGTTGTCACAAATCCAGATGCGTCGATCGCTGCCAGCGCCAGAGATAGCTAGCTGGCCGGTTGGCGCCGGGTGGTAAAAGCACTGGCTGCCGCTGGCACCCTTGGCACGCACGCAGGGCGCTTGCCGACCCGGCCTAATTGGCCCCCAGTTATGGCGTCGCCATAAGAGGGCGCACTTCCATGAACAGTCGCTTGAATCGGTCTATACGTCGAATACGTATTTGTTGTTCTTTGGCTTTGCTTTGTTTTGCTTTGTTTTCGAGTGTTTGTGGGATTGTCTGAATTAAGTACTCTATTTCCTCAAAATGTTCCCACTGCTGTAAACATAAAAATCTTGAAGCTCAAATTCGATTTCACTTGAAGGGATGGTACAGTATTGGTGGAGATGAGAATTAGGCTTTTATTTTAATGCGAGATACCAAGAAAACATTTATGAAATAGTACAAAGCATACCATTTTAAAAGGCATTCAAAGTTAATTTGATGAGAATCGGGTTCGGAATGACTAAAACATAAAAAAAATAAAACAAAGCGATCGCAATAAGATGTGGGTTCCACACTTTATTGGAATCGCTCTGTTTTGGATTTTTCAGCCGTTTCAAAACCAATTTTCACCAAATAAACATTGCATTCCTCATGGAATTACATGCTCTTTCATGTTTCATAAGAGGTTTCTCATCATCTCACCAAAAAATGGTAGAAACCTGAAATTAGGTCTCAACCAAAAGTATACAATCCATTTAAATGAGTGGTAACTCTTTAAATGAGTGGTAACTGAATGTTTTCACCTTCAAAGCCATTTGAGCTCAGTTTGAACAGATTTATTTGATTCAACAAGCATTATTTAATTTTTTCATAGTAATAGGTCACATAATCCTATGATATCCTCACTTGTAGAAAAATAATCATTATACGTACATTTATTAAAATGATCTCAGTTAAAGATAATACAAAGTTTTGGTACCTCAGAAGTTTCCCTGAATTTCCTTGTCTTAGTTTGTGTTTCAGGTTAAAGTACCTTTTATATAACTAACACTGTGAGACTTACTCGCCCCAAAGTGCAGCTCTCATGTCTTAGTAATCATGAAATTAACTGCGACCAGCAGCCCCATACGCATAGCGACCAGCAGCCCCATACGCATAGCGTAATCGGACTTCGCATTGTAGCATTCAGGATCATGACAAATTTAGTATCGCGGGTAAATGTCAACTTAAAATCCCAAAATTTCTTCAATTTGAAGACTTACCAATTAAGTTGAAGTATTGAAAACAGGCTTCGGGCAACGTTTGGTTCTGCCAATAGTCCCTTTCTGTTCGAATTGATGACTGAATGTGACTCGGTCGAGAGGACCTTGGGAGAGCTACATACACTGAATACTACAGCCAGTGCATGTGAACACATCACATGCGCACAAATTTCAAATCCATGAACGGATAAGATGTTCGTGTGCGCATGCGCTGGCCGTAGTATTCAGTGTATGTAGCTCTCCCAAGGTCCTCTCGACCGAGTCACATTCAGTCATCAATTAGGGACTATTGGCAGAACCAAACGTTGTCCGAAGCCTGTTTTCAATACTTCAACTTAATTGGTAAGTCTTCAAATTGAAGAAATTTTGGGATTTTAAGTTGACATTTACCCGCGATACTAAATCTGTCATGATCCTTAATGCTGCATTGCGAAGCCCCATTACGCTATGCGTATGGGGCTGCTGGTCGCAGTTAGCTATGCGTATGGGGCTGCACGCTATGCGTATGGGGCTGCTGGTCGCAGTTAGCTATGCGTATGGGGCTGCACGCTGCTGGTCGCAGTCAGAGGTTTCGTGCAATACTATACCTCGCCGCAGTACCGCGACGGCTCTGGTACGAATCCACTATTGCATGATTACTAAGACATGAGAGCACTTTTGGGGGGAGTAATTCTCACAGACAACGTACTTTAACCTGAAACACAAACCAAGACAAGGAAATTCAGGGAAACCATTGAGGTACCAAAACTTTTTATCATCTTTAATTTGCTAGAATCAACAAATTATAAAGAATTAAATGTTTGAACAGTTAAAAATCTTCAAAACGTGATCTCTCACGTCACTTCTAAGGATTTTTACGGGACATTTGACGCAGTATGACAAAATGTGCATCTTGGGGCTCTGCAGAATCCTAGCCATCAGAATTTAGAAAAGATATAATAGAAATTGTTTTTTCTAAAGGGAGAGAGAGAGAGAGAGAAGGAGATAAGGAGAGAGAGAGAGAGAGAGAGAGAGCATTTGCACTGAAGCGATGTTACAGAATAGCCGTGAAAATGGTTCGACCTACCGGGTCGAATTACTATCTTTTTTTTTTCCGCATGCAGTATGGCAAAACAAGTTTGGAATCTCACGAATATGGCATCTAATATCTGTGCATTCACACTAACTTTTGAAAGCCCGTGAACCAGTGTGTTACTTCGAAGTTACTTTGAAGTTACTTTGAAGTTGCAGTCAGATGCTAGTGTGTCATGCGATCATTTTCATTCAAACCAAGAGCATGATGACTAGAAGGAGAGCACTACGCCGACAGCAATGATCGAATTCAGAAGACAGAAGTCTCGGAGAGTTTCAGCTGAGTTGGGTGTGTGAGGCTTGATATTGTTGGACACTGGAGTGGCTGGTTCTTTTCTGTAAGCCGCCTTTACTCGACTTACACTTGTTGCGCTGCGTTCGTCTGTCAAGCCGCTAGACTCTATAAATGATTCAAAGGGCTTTTTCACTGATTCCTGACAGTGGCGCCTTGCTCTATTCTTTATTTCGCTAACTGAACAACAGCTGATCGTCACATTCTTCGGGAGCCAAAATAAAGTCGTGATTTTATCGCTTCCAGAACTTTCTCTGAGTGGACCGTATGATGTTGTTTGTGATTTACAGGCTATGCGTCCAGACGGATTTCCCACTTTAGCAGTACACTCCAGACCAGCATAATAATTCGAGTCTTTGTAAGACTTTGCCCATCGACACTCAGCTGCTCCAGGAGGAAAAAGCACATTCACGTCGTAAACGTGCGAAATAAGCTCTTTCTCTGGAGAAATACAAGTAAAGGAACAATTATACTTCCCCTTATGAGTAAGAGACACTGGCTCGAAGGCCAGAGTCAGCTGGATCGCGGCGGAATCTTTCAAAGTATGAACCCGTCGATTCTTCCAATTGTGGACTTCATGTGCTCCCTCTCTTACGGTACCTTGGGCTACTTCGATAGTGTCATGGTAGAGTGTGTACTGAATATGTCGACACGATCCGTTGTAAATGAAAGAAAGTTCTTCCCGCAGCTCCACTGGTATGTCGATATCAGTTGACACTACCGCTTTTGGAAAAAATGCGCCGATAAACAGGATAATCCAAGGAATCATTTTGGTGTGTTTTCAAGTGGGTCGTGAGAAATCCGGTTAGTCATCATGTCAGAAGACGAATCTGTGTGTAGAAACAACCAAAAAGTAGTCACCGTGAGAATTGTGGGTACAATGATCTTTAAAGCTATGCGCACGAAAGCATAGTTTTCTACATTTTCAGTATTTTTTTTTTCAGACAGTCATGACGGTTAATACTTTCTTCTTGCTAGGCCATCGGCGTCCCCCCTTTTTTAGAATTATGATTAGGGATAGAATCATTGTTTCGTGTCGTCTGATTAATCTGATTGTCTTGTAACATCATAGTGTGGAGTATCAATGGAAGTTAACCTCTAATTTGTCACCAATTATGAATTTCAGTACTTTGCATTTACGACGTTAGAATGAGTAGGCCTGCAAATTCCTATATCCTCTAGATGTTGCACGTTTCATAACACTCCCGTTACAACGAACATTCATAACTGGATTTCGTTATGTTAAAGTAAAAACTCGGGTCGCAAAATTATCGTCATTAAAGTCTATGGTATAATACATGCAACGAACACGGTTAGAATAAAACTTTTGACTAATCTTTACAGAGCGCCATTGACAAAGAAATACAGAAGAAATGTGGTCCGTTATTATGAAATGTGGATCGCTTTAACACGAAAATACACAGTTTAAGAAGCATTTACGCACAAAGCGTTCCTGCTATATATTGGCAGACGCTTCACATCACTAAGATTTTGCTCCCTGTGTCAAGCACCGTATATGAGAAGGACTTGCGTTGTTATAATACGTTAATCGAAATGAAATACGGTTTGTTGTTCCGAAGGGTCGTGATTACGGAACACACTGATTCTGATGTACTTGGATGCTTGTTAACTCGTAAATAAAGCAGGGATCATTACTTCGAACATTGTGGCGCTATTCAAAAGCAAGGTTCGTTATAGTCCGACAGTGGTATAGGACTCCTATTACGAAGTTTCGTTAATCGGAACACTACAAGGATCTTAGTTACCCGGAATTTCATAGGTAATGGGAGCAAGAACTGAGATTCATTTATCAAAAAGTAAAAAAAAAAAAAAAAAAAAATGGTGAGTACGCTACCAAACTTTAAACCTCAACCCACTTCCGGAATTACGAACATTCGGAAGAACGATACTTCAGCATAACAGCGTTATATCATATCCGGATTAACAAACCTTACGAATAATGAATCCTTGGAATGAAACAAACCTGAGGAATGCACTGGAATAAGGAGCCTTTGCCATATGGACATTTGGGGATGACTGTAAGCGAATCATCATTTTTCATGTCAACATCAACTAGGCATGGCAATCCACACAATTTTATGCTTTCTCTTAAGTGTGCCATTTAAACGAAATTGATGAGATAGCATCCCATTTGACACAGCTTTGCAGCGTACCAGGAATATTTAATAAACAACACACTACATTATACGCACGGTCTTCGTGTTTTCAGCATGTATGTGTTCGGTTATAGCGAAATATCGTCATAACACGAAAGAAAACTGCCTGTCGCAAGGATTTGGTAATAATGACGTAACGACTATGAACATGGAGGACGCATGAGTCTTGAGCTCTCCCACCACCACTGGTTCTTCGCCAACTTTAAGAAGCTAGCAACTAGAAACGTACCTACTGAACGTATCTATTGAACTGTTTTTGCTTCAACTTCAGGTGTAAGAACATTTGAAACCAAATTTTTGCTCGCTTCTGATGGAAAACTTCTACAACTTGAGAAGCAAATCTCACTTAAGAGCCATGCCGAACGGTAACCAACGCCCTGCACAGCAACGCGCAGCCACCACTGCAGCAGCCGGTGACAAAGGCACGTTCACACTCGCTGATGTCATGAGCTCAGTCAAGGATTCTGAAACCAGAGTGTGTGCCAAACTCGAGCAAATGCATGCGGACATAACTGCGGTCAACCAGAGGGTAAATTATCTACAAGTGGCTGTGCAAGACGGGTGCACGTCACGAGACCGACACCCACGAGTCATACAGCCCACAAGTAATACATCTCGCAAGTCATACAGCCCACGAGTCATACAGCTCACAAGTCATACAGTCCACCAGTTATACAGCCAACGAGTTCGACACTGAGTAAATTAAGCCCATGAGTTCGACATCAAGTAAAATAAGCCCACGAGTTATATAGCCCATGAGTTCGACATTACGCACAAAAGGCTCATGAGACCGACACTAGGCAAAGAAAGCCCACGAGACCGACACTACACATAAAAGGCTCACGAGACCGACACAAGGCAAAAGACGTTCACGAGACCCGCCGACACTAGGCAAAAGAGGCTCACGAGACCGACTCTAGGCGAAGAAGGACCCCGAGACCGACAGGATGAACAGCACCACCTATAGACCAATTAACTGTATAGGGTGTCCAGATAATGGCATAAAGAAGGTATAAGAGATGGAAAAGGAGAGTTGCTAGGGTATTACTCCGTCAGTTGCCCTCCCTCACCCCCTGAACGGTTCAAGATCTTTAATTGTGTTTGCGTATGTGAGTGTTTGTGAAAAAAATAAACAAAAATCAGTAAAATGCATGAGATGTGTCAACATTGTTTTCGAAAATGCCGAAACACCCTCGTTTCCCTATCTGCAAAGCCATGTAATAGTCAATTATAGGCAGCGTTAAGAAGTCGGAAAAAGAAGATGGATCCATGAAAGTGACTTTCCTATTTCATGAAAAACGTACTGTTTTGAGAAGAATAATTTTTACAAACACAAGCTACTGAAATCGAGGTGAATCGCTGCGATTAAAAAGTTTTCATCCGTTGAATTTCATACATTAAAGTTAAAGAAAAAAATACAAATTGAACTCTAAGCAGGCGGGTAAAAGCAGACAGAAAGGATATCTAATAAGGCCTCCTTAACTTGTGAAGCGAGAAAGAAAATGTTGAAAAAATGAGATCCTGTCCACCGTGTAAATAGAAATTAGGAAAGCCTTTTAAATTATAGTATGATGGCATCTAAAAGTAAACCATTCATTGTTCTTATCCCCTCTCACTTTTTTATTCTTTTTTTCTTTTCTTTTTTTTTGGGGGGGGGGGGTCCTATGAAGAGGACAATTCTATAAAAAAACTAAAAAAACGATAACAATGTCGCTCCCCGTAGCGTGACAAAAGCCGTCCCCTAAAAGGTACACGTGTAGAAATACATAATTAATGTCGTTGATTTGTAGATGGTGCTGTTATTAGTTAGTATCAATATTTCGCTGGACAGCGTAACGAATTTGTACCCGCCAGTATGTAATTTTCTCCTTTGAATGGAACACCCTGAACAGGTACATATTTTAAATTGACATGTAGATGGCGAGGTTCATTCTGTCTGTCTCGTGAGCCTTCTTTGCCTGGTGTCGGTCTCGTAAGCCTCTTTTGCGTACTGTCGGTCTCGTGAGCCTTAATTGTGTAGTGTCGGTCTCGTGGGCTTTCTTTGCTTAGTGTCGGTCTCGTGAGCCTTTTGTGTATAGTGTAGAATTCATGGGCTGTATGAATCGTGAGCCGTATAACTCATGGGCTGTATGACTCATGGACCTATTTTTGATGTCGGTCTCGTGGACCGTATGACTCGTGGGTGTCGGTCTCGTGGGATGACCCCAAGCAAGACAACTCGGCAAGAGTCCTAGAGATTGAAAACGTCAAGATACCGGAGGTAGAAGCTAGACTTCAAACCAGAATTGCTGACCTGGAAAAGAAGATCATGGCTGCCGAGATTTACCAGCGGAAGGCCAGTCTCCTCTTCTATGGTGTGAAGACCACGGCCAACGAGGATGTCGACGCGGTTATTCGACACACGTTCACTCACCTCGGCATTCCCAAGGATGACGCCGATACCATCAGCCTTGTGAACGTCCATCGACTTCCGCAGCGCGAGGGAGACGACAGACCCCCACCCATTGTACCCACCGATCATCGCCAAATTCGTTTACATGTCTCAGCGAAACCGCGTGCTCACGGCATTCGAATCTACTGGTAAGACGGGTGGAAACGCGCCTTCCACTGGAAAGAGGATCACTGGCCGATCTGACCCCCCCCCCCCCCCAGCCCTTAAAGCCAAACGGAGCAAGCTCGCCAACACTGCGTTCACACTTCGCAAGGGGAAAAAAAAAAAAAAAAAAAAAACCTGTCAACGAAGATAGCCGTCGTCGGCACCGACGTAGTCTTGCTTTATATAAAGGAGAGAGGTACGAGGAAATGGGAACGATACAGAGATAGTTCTCTTAAAGTTGTCTAAGTGTATGGTAGTAAATAATGCAAATCTGTTTCTTTATTTGGTTGGAAATTCATCATGATAATTATAATCGAAGTCCAGGTTCAGTATCATGCTTTTCATTATTATTTTTCTTGCTTGCATTTGATAGGCACCTTTACGAGAGAAATTGTGTGATTAAAATCATGCGTTTGTGCATTCGGATAAATCCTGCACCGAATTTGTCGTCTGAATATCATTGCCGACTTTTCTCTTTTCTTCGTGTCAGAACAGTCATGCTTCATACGTGTGCATAGAACAAGCGGAAAGCGAATGTAAATAATTGCATTTCTCTGGTATGTGGTTTGGTGCCATGTTAATGAACTTGGTGGTGGTGGGATTTCATTCCAGCCCAACTCTAGTCCTGTAGTTCTTTTTACGTTATTATATCAGTCACACCAGATGTGCGTTTACCGTTCCATTAATCCGTAGCTTTTGCTGTCATCATATTGTTCCATGTATTCATAGCGTTAGTCAGTGTATACATAACACCGAGTCTGTTCCTGTGTAAACCGAGAATTCACTACATTTAAAGTTGTACGCCACATTTATCTCATGCCTCCCTTTTTGTATCAGGTCTTGTCGAGATCATCGTACTTGATCTTTGGTATTCCCAAGTCACTCCTACGACGCATCATGCGACTTATCATGTACTAAGCGTTCAATTGCATGCCATGTCTCCTCAGCTCAAACCATATCCAGTTTTTTTCCCTTACATAGTGATTGTTGTCTTATTAATGAACTGGATGGTGGTGGGGTTCCGTTCCATTTCCCCCCAAGTCCAATTTTGTTGCTTTTCATCGGTCACACCAAACAAAATGGTTACTATTCCTTAATCTCCTCGCCCTTGGCTTTTTTTAAAAAAAAAGTCATATGTATTCACAGCTACTGTATTCTTAATATTGAGTCTATTTTTGTGGAAATCGAGTGGTCAGTTCAGTGATAGTTCAAAGTTGCATTTTTCTTATGCTTTCTCTTTTGGAACACGTGCACACTGTCGAGTGCGTGTCACTACGGCTCTGATGGTGCCAAGTCACCCATGCGATACTCGTACTGTGTGCGTCTTCATATTTATTTCACCGGCATTGCAACAAAATGGTTGACCAAACCGAGATTTCTGATGTTATTGTATTCTCTTCTGTATATCTGTTAAAAATTTTAGGTAACGTATCCCACGGTATTGATGATACCAATACTCTTAATGATGATATACCTAATCTTGACCTCATTCATGATGGCCATGACGCTTCATTCCATCCGAAACTAATAACATCTAGTTATATTTTACCGCAACATGTAGCACAGCTTAAGTCTTTCAGAGCGGAGGATACTTTCTCAGTTTTGCATTATAATAAAAGGAGTTTGATTAAAGATTTTGACCAATTACAATTATTTCTTGACAATTTGAATGTAAAATTTTCAGTTTTGGGATTATGTGAAACTTGGATGGCTGAAAATTTCACTTCCCTTGTACAATTAGATGGTTACACACTGGTAACAAATAACAGAATTTGTAAACGAGGTGGAGGTGTGGCATTTTACGTAAAGAATAATTTGAAATTTGAAACGATAACCTAGCTGAATCATATTTCTTCCTTTTTTTTCAACTGAAGCATGACTTTGTATCATTTTTTTTAACCAGTATACGCTGTTATGTTTATCGATATCATTTGTTTATGATGTAATACCTGATTTATCTTGTGTTATGTTTTTGTTGAAAGAAAAAAAAAAAGAAGAAGACTGAAAACAAATGAATTGAATTGAATTGAATTGAAATTGATATAAGTATGCCAGGTGGTAAAAACGTATTAATAGGAGAAATTTATAAGCCCCCAAACTTTAATCATAACGAATTCATCTCAACTCTAGAAATTATTTTAAATTCGCCCTATTTCCGCAAAAAACACGTGTATATAATGGGGGATTTTAATTTAGACTTACATGATTATGGTAAGCCACAAACACGTGATTTTTTTTTTTTTTGATACTATGGTATCATCCTCTTTATTTGGAGCCTCCGCAACACTGATCGATAACATATTTTCAAACAGGCATGATTATGTTGATCAATGTATCGTTGTTACGGACATATCAGATCATTTTCCCGTTATAGTTTCTTCCCTTTCTTCTATACCTGAATCGCATAAACAAAAGGTGTGTAAAAATCTATCGCAATAACGAGTGTTCTTCGATCATAATATCCAGCTGTTGAAACAAAGTTTATCCGAAATTGATTGGAATGAGATTTTTGACTCTACTGTTCCGAATGATGCGTATGCCAGATTTATGAATATTTTGGTACCCTTATATCACTCGCATTTCCCTTTGAGAAATCAAAGAGGAAACTACAAAACAGTTCCGCGCAAATCTTGGATAACAAAAGCTTTACTCAGATCCATAAACACGAAAAATAATTTGTCTTACAGATATAAGTCACGTAATACAGCTTTGAATAAATCAAAGTACATTAAATATCAAAATACTCTTACGTCCCTGTTGCGTAAAGCAAAAAAAAAAAAAAATTATTTTTGTTCTTTGTTTGAACAGCAGAAGTCAGATGCAAAATCTATACTTGGCATGTAATAAATAGTTTTATTCATAAACATGTAAATAATGGTTTTATTGATAATATCTTTTGTGAAGGGAAGAATTTAACAGATGATGTGGAAATTGCGGAAGCATTCAACTCTTTTTTTTGTGAACACTTTATGTGCCACGTTCGCACGTCCGACTCAGTCGACGACTGCTCAAAAGCACATACCCGCCCAAACCGAGCAATAAATTGCCAAATGCCACGTTACAATGTGACGATTCCGTTCCTCTCGTCAATAGCTTGCATTTTATGTGGTGATTGACTAACAAGGAGTGTTTCGTGCTGGATTTGCGTGCAAATTCCAAGTATAATGTCACTGCTTTGTGTGCAAAAGTCATATATCTACAGTTAAACTCGCCTAAGTCGACATCGCATATGTCGAATAATCGCGCAAGTCGATAATTTTAAAAAGTCCCGATTTTTCCCCATTGACTTACGTGTATTAATTCACTCATAAGTCGAATTTTTCAAGTCGAATACTCGCTTAAGTCGATGAAATTCCAAGAACACTTTCACGGAAAAACCATTGAATTCATTGTGCCTAAGTCGAATAAGATTTTATTGTGTAATAAATCACTGTCAAAATCACGAGACGCCAGTTTTTGTTTACATACAGTATATACCAAAAGAAACTGCGTAAATAAACATTAACGTTTCATTAACGCAAGCGGTTTCACCTGAATCGTTAGTAACGCAAACTAACGATCGGGAAAATTAACGTTTGTAGCAACGATGAGTAACGATCCCTAGCGCAAATTAACGATGTTTCGTTAACATTAACGATAGGTAACGCAAGAACTCACGCGAGATTTTGGTTTTGTAACGAGACCTGGTGAAAGGACGACGTAGCCCCTGCCGAGTGTAGCGATCTATGCCTTATATTTAGCTGAGTCTTTTCGCGAATCGAATCACGATTTCGCGAATGGTTAATTTGCGACCGGGGTCACCAAAAACGCACGCCGGGCCACCAAAAAAGCAGAATGTTTGCCTTCAGTTTTTGAAATGAAGCGGTAACAATCGGTTCCATAAGATGCTGAATAAATGTCAGATGTTTGCTCTTTTAATTTTGAAAATGAATAACGGTAATATTCGATTCCGTATAATACTAAAATAAATGTCGGATGTTTGCTTATACTTTTGGAATGTCAGAAATTTGATTTTGCGTTCGGAAATGAATAAGGATAAAAAAAAAAGTATCCGGAAGATGCTGAAATAAATGTCGAATGTTTGCTTTGACGTTCGGAAATGAATAACAATAATAATCAACTTCGTACGATGATGAAATAAATGTCGGATGTTTACTTTTACGTTCGAAAGTAAATAACATTAACATTTAGCTCCGGAAGATGCTAAAGTAAATGTCGAATCATCCCTTTGACGTTCGGAAATGAATAACAATAATAATCAACTTCGTACGATGATGAAATAAATGTCGGATGTTTACTTTTACGTTCGAAAGTAAATAACATTAACATTCAGCTCCGGAAGATGCTAAAGTAAATGTCGAATTATCCCTTTGACGTTCGGAAATGAATAACAATAATAATCAACTTCGTACGACGATGAGATAAATGTCGGGTGTTTGCTTTTACTTTCGAAAGTAAATAGCAATAACATTCGGCTCCAGAAGATGCTAAAATAAATGTCAGATGATTGTTTTTACGTTCGGAAGTGAATAGCAGTAATATTCTTCTCCATACGATGCTAAATAACTGTCGGATGTTTGCTTTTAAATTTCGAAATGAATAACAGTAACATTTAGCTGCGTTTGATGGTTAAGTTAATGTTTGATATTTGCTTTAACGTTCGGAAATGAATAACAATAGTATTCAACTCCGTCCGATGATAAAATGAATGTCTTATGTTTGCTTTTATGTTCGAAAGTAAATAGCAATAACATTCAGCTCCGGAAGATGCTAAAATAAATGTTGAATGTTTGCTTTGGCGTTCGGAAATGAATAACTATGGTATTCAACTCAGTACGATGATGAAATAATTGCCGAAAGTTCGCTTTTACGTTCGAAAGTAAATAGCATGTAACATTCGACTCCTGAAGATGCCAAAATAAATGTCAGATGATTCATTACACTTTCGGAAGTGGACAGCAGTAACATTCGGCTCCTTGCGATCATAAAATAAATGTCGGGTGTTTGCTTTTGAATTTGGAGATCGAATAACGGTAATATTCTGCTCCGTACGATGCTAAAATAAGTAACAGATTGTTTCTTTTACATTTGGAAATGATTAACGGTATCAATCGGCTCATTTAGATGATGAAATAAAAAGCGGATGTTTGCTTTCACGTTCGGAAATGAATAAGGATGATATTCAGCTCCGTAAGATCCTAGAATGAATGTCGGTTGCTTGTTTTTACATTTGAAAGTGATTAACGGCAACATTCGGCTCCGGAAGGTGTTAAAATACTTGTAAATGGTGGATGATTGCTTTTACAATCAGAAATAAATAACGGTAACTTTCGGACCGAACGTAGGACCGATTTAGTTTTGCTTCTTTTTTTTTTTCGGGCCACTAAAAAATAAAAACCAATCATTTTGGGGCCACCAAAATAAAAGTTAGTGTGGAGCCCTGGCTTGCATCAATGTGGATAAAGTGTCTTGGTGAAGGGCAATCGGGCACACCGCTCCAGCTCTCGGCTCCAGAGTAGACAACATACATGTACATTATACATATGTACGTGTGGTGTAACTTTAAGTCGATTTTTTTCGACTTACGTACAAGTCGAAACTCGCCTAAGTCGATGTGTTTTGCTCAGTCCCGAGAAGATCGACTTATGCGAGTTTAACTGTATATAGTAATGTAGTCACTGGGCACTTGAAAGATAACCAATTACAGATTTTGCATATAATTTACATCCATGCAATGTATGTCATTTTCTGTACAGCTTTGCCCACTTCGTCCACAATTTAACAGAAATCTACAACAGTTATAAAGATTTGAAAGACATAATTTTTTTCTCAACGCATGACTATGTTGGTATTTGAGAATAATGTGGCACACGGGGTGTTTAAACTATGGCACATAAAGAAATGATATTGGTCCAAATCTGGCCGGAATATTTCATCTGCACACACACACTTTCATTCTTATCTAGGTTATTCCAATCCACAGTCCTTATTTTTCCTCCCAGTACGTGAATAGAGGTCTTCGATATTGTCAATTCTTTTAGCCCCAAGAAGAGTACGGGCCATGATGGGATTTCTAATCACCTCATGAAATGTATTGTAAATGAAATGTTATCACCATTAGTTCACATTTTGAATTTATCTTTGAAACAGGTATTGTGCCCACTAAAATGAAAATTGCTAAAGTTATCCCAATTTATAAGAAAGGCAGTGAGGATGAGTTAGGGAATTATCGACCAATATTGCTTCTGTCCTCCTTTTCTAAATTACTTGAGAAGGTGGTTTATAATCGTTTAATCAAATTTGTAAACGAATGTGATATTTTAACTGATAATCAATTCGGATTCCGGAAAAAAAAAATGCAACAACCCATGCTATATTACTACCAAATGAGAAAGTTGTAAGAGCTATAGATACAAAGTCGCATACAGTCGGTCTGTTTCTGGACTACTCCAAGGCCTTTGACACAATAGATCACGAAATTCTTTTGTATAAAATATAAGTCAATACGGTATTCGTGGAAAGGCCTTGGAGTGGTTCAAAAGTTATCTTGCCGGTCGAACTCAATTTGTTTCCGTAAATAATCATGACTCTGAAATAAACTCGATTTGTTATGGTGTTCCACAGGGCTCCCTCTTAGGTCCTCTTTTATTCATTTTATATATCAATGACTTCCGGAACTCATCCTCTCTGCTGTCTTTTCTTCTGTTCGCAGATAATACAAGTCTCTTTTATTCTCACTCAGATCCTTATGTTTTCCTCGATTCTTTGCATAATGAACTTAAGATTGTATTTGAATGGATTCAGGCAAATAAATTGTCGCTTAACATAAATAAGACCAATTATGTGGTTTTCAGTAACACAATAAAATCTCTTCCAGGTCTAGTTTTAGTGAACGGTTTACATTTAAACCGAATAGATTCAACAAAATTTTAAGGTATTTATATTGACAGTAACCTTTCATGGAAGGTACATGTAGATTATTTATGCAAATTGTTGTGCAAGAATATTGGAGTTATTCACAAACTGAAATATCTCTTCCCAAAGCCAATATTGCATTCTCTTTATACAACTTTATTATTACCTTACGGAATTACGGAATATTAGCCTGGGGGAATTGCTCTAAGACTAAAATCGATTCGTTATTTTTGATTAAAAAAAAGGCCATACTGATTATAAATCGTGCACAATTTTTTATCACACTGACGAATTGTTTGTTTCGAGTAAACTGTTAAAAATTTCTGACTTGTATTTGAGTACCTGAATATAAGAACGACCCAAGTCCAAATTTGGCTATCGCGTTTGAAAGCCATTTACGTAGTCATGCAAATACAGATAATCATTCAAGTGACTGTTTTATATTCAAATTTGAATTAATAACACCCCAATAACCGAAAACACTTAAGGGAGTATGGATTTTTTTTTCCATTTTTCCTAAATTTTCTCTAATGGACTTGGGTCGTTCTTATATTCATATGCTCATTTGTATCATGTTGGAATCTTTATGTATAAGTTGAATACTAGTGATCTTCCTAGTATATTTTCATGAATGTTTGTTAAAAAGAGTGATATTCATACTTACCCTACAAGACACAGTGGATCCTATCGTTTTTCCCCTGTTCGTACAGTTTTAGCCCTCAAGACAATTACATCGACCGGCTCTTCTTTCTGGGATGAGTTAGATTCGGTTTGGTTGCAATCAAGTTCTTTAAGTTCCTTTAAGCAAAATCTCAAAGCCAAATTTCTAAAATCCTATGTTTAATTATTTTGCCGTAATCATTTGAAAATTTCTGCATACTCGAATGATGCCTCGCTCGGATGACTTCAGTAGTTTGATCAACTTGCTACTTTTCTTAGAATTAATATAGTAGGTTTAATAAGAAACAACACACTATACTTTGCACATTCCGTAAACTTTATAATATTCTCGATGTCTTGTATTTTTGCATGTAACGTCACTTTTGACATTGATATACAGTACTAAAAGCCTACATTATATTTTTGGAACCCACATCCTACAAGCTTTGCTCTTTAGTGGGCTCCTCATATTACACGTCAATTATACGTCCTTATACATTTGTGCAATTTTGGTTCAAACTGACCATTGTGTGAAAAACATTTTTTTTTTTTCAAAATCAAATGGAATATAAAACTTGTATGGAATGTGGAATATGGAACATGAATAAAAAAAAAGTAATAGGAGTGTATTGTACTTCGTATTGAAATAAGCACTTTCTCAAGAGCGAAATACACTTCCCCCTTATTTTCGCCTTTTCAGAAATAGCTGCAAAAATTTTCAAAGGTTACCATAGAATGCAATTTCTAAAGCTGTATAAAAAACTAACAGTGACTGAGGAAGGGAATCTACGCCCTACATCCCATTCTGCTGTATTGATTCCCCATATTTTTATTTGAATTTTGAATTGATTTGAATTCATTTTCCGTTAAAATGTCACACTTACATAAAATCATTGCATATACAAAAAAGAAAAGAAAAGAAAAATACATAAAATTAACGGGAAGATAGCCCTACTCAGCTTTGTTTGCCATAAGAAAGCGGTTTTCCAGAGAGGTCCGAGAAATGAACATCCTTGTGGTACACAAAATGATACTTACATGAATTAAATAATCACGTAGATAATCAGTTAATCATAAATCAAACCAAGAAATTTAGAGTGAGATAAAAACAAAATAGAAACACACCTCTGACACCTTAGTGCCAGTTGAATCAAACAAGGTACAACCCCATCACCCCACCATTATGATCAACCCCCGCCCAAAATATCCATGTGAACTTAAAAAAACTATATTAATCAATTAAATCCATTTTGATCTAAGTTGATCAATTTCCTTAAGGAACAAATTATATAATATAAAGGATTGTAACGACACGTGGTCAATCATTAAAATAAGAAGCTCCACAATATGAAAACATTCTTGTACAATAATCGGTGTGAGGCTTTGGTAAGGAGAGATTTCCATCGGAGCGTGAATTTTATGAATGTGAAACGAATTGAAATAAATTTAGCATTATACGGTGCACTGAGATCATTTGTGACCGTGCACCTCAAAACTAACATAAAGTCGCACACACTGATTTTGCGCGAGGACTGAAAATAAATGAAATGGGTCAACTTAGCCGAACTTAACTTTTTCATATTTTCTGAAAGAGCGGGTCTTCTTTTACATTATGCTAAAATTTGGGATCATAAAACGGGCAGGAAAGTGTGTTTTTTAGCAGTTTATCTCGAACATTTTTGGTAGAATAGTGTGATTAGGTGTGTCTTTAGAATCCCTTTTTCATTTCTGAAAAACCTTGTCCACACTCTTAACTTTTAACTCTAATAACTTTTGAAAGGATAATGCTACTGCTTTGAAAGTTGGCATTAATCATGGACAAATGTGTTAATGAGGCATGCTTAATTTCAGTTTAATCTAATAATCCCTTCATTGTTGTTACTCTGGTGGTTTACTTCCTGTTTTTTGTCCCATTCTTCGCACAGCCAGCACGGTTTGGTAAAGATTAAGCGCTTGAATAGACACTGTACTTCAGAGCCTCTTTTCTCAGTTCACACTTTTCCTGAGTTTGTGCTTTCTTTCCAATATTTAGATAGGTTAGGAGAGTCCATTTGATTTGATTTATACATCATTTTAAAGCTTAAAGTCTGCTCTTTCAGAATATGGTCTTAACTAAAAATTAATGTCTGGCGACTTTTTGTTTGTTTTGAGGTGCAGGGTCACATTTAAACTTTTGTACACCAAGATATAGTATGTTTAATACGGTGAGATTTTAGAGATTCCCAATTCGAAATTTGATGTAATTCATGATTAGATATGTGTCTATAAGGACTTATTCCAAGTATTATTCTACCAGCCCTGTTTTGTAATTTCTGTAATCGATCGGTTTATATCAGGTGTGAAGAATCAATCACTACATCTGCGTAAGCAAACAAAGAGAGAATATATTGTGCCGTATTAAAGTCAATTTCAAATTACGTTCATTAATATAAAGTCAAAGACGACGTAAAACATTGACCTATTTACTAATTCTTTTATAAATTTATTCAATATGACCGTTCCATGTTAGTTTTTGGTCTATTATCTCCCCAGAATATTTAACAGCTTTCTTGCATTGAATAAACTTTCCACTGATATGAACATTTAATTTTGTGCGTTTTGTCAATATCAAACGGGTACCAAAAATATGCTGTTCGTTTAATCGACATTCAAGCTCAATTTGTTCAAACACATCCAATCATGTATACGTTCCAAATATGCGTGAAGAAAATAATTAATACAATTGACATCTTTGGTATCATTAGCGCAAAGTTATATAAGTCGCAGTGCTCTACCTGCTGAACTATAGTTATAGTCTATATAAAGAGTGAACAGCAGTGGTCCAAGGATTAAACCTTGAGGTACACCGTACATGTTAATTGACATTAACAAACTCAGACATTTCGCAAAAAAAAAAAAAAAATACATATTTGACGGTTGGCTAGGTAACTTTAAAACCAGGCAAAACTATTTCCTTCCACACCAGCACGCATAAGCATTTTTAGTAGAATACTGATATCAACCGTATCGAATGCTTTTTTTTTCATATCAATTACAACTGCTCCTGTGTACTGACCATTGTCAGACACTTTTAACCAATCGTCTGAAATACGTGCAAGAGCTGTCACAGTTGGGTGCTTTTGCCTGAACCCTGACTGTTTCTCCTAAAGTATATTTTTAGATGTTAAAAACTATGAGAATTTCTAACCGGCAATCTTCTCGAGGATTTGCACGTTTGCCTGTTTCCAACGTATTGGAAAATCGCCTTCTGATAGTGACTTATTAAGAAGGTATGTAAGACAAGGAACGGTGGCAGGAGCGGATATCTTTAACATGTGCATATAAATTCTGTCTACAGCAACAGATTTCTTGTTTTACCTGCTTCTGATAAGGTTGCTAACTTCATCTTCAGAAACAGGTTTGAAAGAAAACGTGGGAGAAGTTTGCTTGGAAAAATTAGAGGAGTCAACGTGCTATGAGGCTGGAGACGGAGGGGAAACAGATGGGATATCCGATGATAGTTCTAACCCAATATTTGCAAAATATTGATTAAAAACATTAGCTTTTGATCTGTCATTATTAGATCTTTCATATTGGGAACTGATTGAGGAACGATGTGGGAGAAAAGATCTTTAAGGTAGGAAATCCCATTTGCATGCCTTAAATGAAGAGTTGTATAAATATAGTGGTATGTTGAAGAGAGTATCATTTAAGATACTCCCATAAAGTATTGAAAGTGGAAGCATAGGTGTACCCAGGATTTTTTAGAGGGGGGGGGGTGTTCAGTGGCGTACCGTGGGTCAAGACATTGGGGGGGGGGGGCACCTCATGGAAGCAACATCAGAATTGCATAACTGTACAATTAAATGCGAGCGAGCGGAGCGAGCGAGCTTGAAAATTTTGACATTTTACAGTCCCCAAACTGCCGTTTGTAGCTATATATAATAATATATGTATATATATATATATATATATAAACTAAGGGGGTTGCACCGGGTGCAACTGTTGGCAGTTGTTGGCAGTAACATCAGGAGAATGGCATAACGATTAAATGAGAGCGAGCGAAGCGAGCGAGCTTGAAAATTTCGAAGTTTTACAGTCCCAAAACTGCCGTTTGTAGCTATATTTTTTCGCTTTAGAAATTAAGGGGAGGGGGCGCACCGGGCGCAGCTACTGGCAATTACTGACAGCAACATCAGGAGAATTGCATAACGATTAAATGCGAGCGAGCGAAGCGAGCGAGCTTGAAAATTTTGACATTTTACAGTCCCAAAACTGCCGTTTGTAGCTATATTTTTTCGCTTTGGAAATTAAGGGGAGGGGGCGCACCGGGCGCAACTGCTGGCAATTACTAACAGCAACATCAGGAAAATTGCATAACGATTAAATGCGAGCGAGCGAAGCGAGCGAGCTTGAAAATTGTGATATTTAACAGTCCCAGAACTGCCGTTTTGGAAATTCGGGGGGGGGGGGTGCACCGGGCGCAACTGCTGGCAATTACTGGCAGTAACATCAGGAGAATGGCATATAACGGTTAAATGCGAGCGAGTGAAGCTAGCGAGCTTGAAAATTTTGACATTTTACCGTCCAAAAACTGTCGTTTGTAGCTACATGTATATTTTTTTTCGCATTGGAGGGAGGGGGCGCCCGGTGCGCCCCCTGGATCCGCCACTGGTAGTCAAGGGTGTCGGTTTAAGTTCATGATTGGGGAAGGTATGACCAGCGAGGGGACGTCGAAGTGACCAAGCGGGAGAAGGATGTCCAAAATCTGCACTTTATATAGAACATCCCCTAATTTGTTTGTGTTTGTGAGTGTGTGTGTTTCATGTAGATGGAAAAGTTAGGAAATAGCCAAGGTCAAGTCTTATTATTGGCAATGCAAGGCATTTTGATATAGACTAGTATGTAAAGCAACACTGCAAAATCAATGATCAAGCTTTGACAGCAAATGTGTACAACCTATCAAACATCACATTGCGCAACATTGCAGCGACTCTTTTTGCCATTCCGATATTCTGAGTACACTGCACACATCCTGCTTGTATTCAAAATGCCAACCAGGAATCACACTGAATCACAATCTTTTGTCGTCTCCGGGCTTTTTATACGTCTTTGATTATATCGTCGGTGTTACCACGAACCGACGCTATTTCGTTTTTGAGCGAAAATGCAATTCTGAGAAAATCGCGTTTAAAGATCTCACAAGTTTTAGACAACGTTTTCAATGACTTTTCCTGTCTTGTGTGTGAAAATTTTGACAGGGTGATGAGAGTGGAAGTTGTTCTTCCTATCCATAGTGTAATTTTAGTGTGAATTCAAAAGAATTACGATATTTCTGTTTTCAAACTCACTGCGTCGGTTCGTAAATCCATCGTTTCTTGCGCGCACCATAGGTTATGTACTTAAGCGCAGGTCTCACGAACCGACGTAAGTTGTATTACGCCGGTTCGTGAGACCCGCGCTGTAGGGCCTGCACAATAGGTAACGTGCAATACGCGTGTATTTACGAACCGTCGCTATTTCATTTTCGTGTGTGTTTACATACAAATACTATTAGGGCTATACCTGCTTGTCAACAATACCCTTATTAATTGAAATTAATTGTCATGTAATGATTATTGTGATGATTATAATACATTAGGTGATAATTAAGATGATAATATAAGCCAGTTTCTCTTAATTGTTCTAAAAAGCGTGTTGTCCTTGTTTTCATCTTCATTTAGCATTGTTATTAGAGCTGTCGTTGATCGCTCCAAAGATTTCTTTGCCCTCCCCCTCCTTTTTTGTGTGGATATATTATTCAACACTTTTGCATGTGGACATTTATCATTTGGTAATTAATATGTACTCGGTATACTGTGTTTCATATTTTTTTTACTTTTTACTGTTTTTTTTTAACTTTTTTAACTTACTTTCTTTATTTTTCACATAATTTTTAATTCAAATTCAGTTCACTTCTTTCATAATAATTATGAATGTTTGTTCTAAGATGAAGGATACCGCTAAATATAGGGAAAAAGATGTGCCAGTCAGTAATGATTACTTGCATTTACTCATCTTTCATACTCATGCACTCTGTTATTTCTTTCTCTGAAATAATCTATTAATTTCTTTATTTCTTATTATTCCACATTATTTGTGACTTTTACTTTGTCACAATTTTTATCGGTGTCATTATTGTCATTTGGCTTGCATGCGAATTCACTCATAATTCCTCATTTTCCATCTTTCTCTTTCCTGCTCAACAGATTCTTTGATAGCTGCACTTGATCATATAAAAACATAAAACTCATCCTGCATGCACTCTTCGAAACTGATAAACTCCTAAAAATACATAAATATCAAAATTGTCAGAATTTCATGCTTCATTTTAAATATATAACAATGGTCATGTTTTATTATACCTTTTGCAGCAATATATTGAAGAGGTACATTATGTAATCGAAGAAACATAGGTTCTCAATAAAGTATCAAATTTGAATTATTCAGAGATGAGTAGTGACAATGGGAAGGATAACAATTGTGGAAGAGCCCCATAAATCAATAAATATCTAATGGCAAATGGAGATGGAATCAATATTAAAGAATATGCGTAATTCAAGTTCATTATTACATCAGTTCTTGTGTGTTCACAAAAAGAGAAACACAGTTCGAACATGCGCACCAAATCTTACAATGTACATTTACATCTATAGAGTGCGGACGGAACATATACAAAAGAAAGAATAACATTCTCAAATTAATATATCAAGCATAATTATGTATATGAACATAAAAAGATGTTGCTGCATATGCATGAAGCTTGAGAGTGCTGCAACACACATTATGCTTAGATGGAAACTTGATGTATATCATACAAAAGAGAAGAGGTACTGCATGTACATGTAGTTACACTATTCACAGGACAGTAGAGAAAAAGCAAGAGAGAGAGAAGGAAATGGGTGTCTAAAATAGGTCGATGTAAGGAGTGCCAAGCCAATTAAGTCTCTAATAGAAGTCATACATATATGAAAAGGAAACAAATTAATCACAACATAAATGATCGTGCTCATATTAACCAATAATTAGCATCTAAAAATGTGTGTAGAAAGCCCATAATATCAGCCTTTCGCCCCGTAGGCTTGTTACATATGAGAAAAGAGAAATTTTGGCCCCCCCCCCCTCCGAATCCTTAATCCACCAGTACTATAAACACATGTGCTAGCAAATTCACAAGAGGGGTGGGGAAATTCGGCCAAAATTGTGTGTGGTTAAGATAATTAAAAAGAAAGGTCATCAGCAAAACTACGGGGTGGATGCAGACGAATTTTCATGTGATGACTAAAAAAAAAATGTAGCCAAAGGGGGGGGGGGGGGGAAGGACGGTGGAGAGGGGCCAAGGCTAATTTGACTCCCCTCCCCCCCCCCCCCCCAAAAAAAAAAAAAAAAAAAAAAAAAAAAAAAAAAAAAAACATGCCACTGTTTTACAGCACCTTTAAAGGACTCTTAATTTTCTTTTGTAAAAAAACAAACGTCTCGAAGTAAAGAATTCCATATTGTAGGCGAAATGTAGACCGATACAGTGTATGAAGTGTACATCCCAAGCTATTAAAGAAAAAAAAAACAGATTATGAATATCATTTAAAGTAAGAATTTCAGTGCGTTTAATCATCTTTAGTCGAGTTGCAAATGACATGTGCATATTTAATAAGAGCAGTTAACTTCGAAGCGCCCCCAAGCCCTTCTATATTTAATCATTCATGTCTAAAGGTAGTGCTAGGGCATCCCGGTGGTCTAGTGGTTATGGCGCTGGTCTAGTAATCCGGAGGTCGTGGGTTCGAATCCCGCTTGGGCTGCCTGTGATTTTTTTTTTTTTTTTCACAGCAGCCAACAAACTGCACACTGCAGTTGCATGTGTTACTACGGATGGAGACAAATGAATAATCTATTATTTTAATATACAATGTTTGACATCCTTTTTGTAGTCACTATCTTTAATTGTACATTTAGAGACATAATGAATTATTATTAAAAGAAATCATATTTCTGTATTTTGTTGTGAGTTTGCATGGGAGCATACACGTATCATAATTTACAATTTTAGTTAAATAAAGAACATCTCATAACAGAACTGTCTAGTGATGGTTGAATGATTATGTCAATTTGTTATAAGTCCTATCAGTTATATGGAGTGCATTTCCCATGTTTATAAGAATCATACGTAACACATTCAAAGTGGGTTGAAGACAACAAAATAATAAATAAAAGAATAAAGGAGAATAGAATGAATTACAGTTTGAGGTGAGTTTGGCATGTCATTAACTGGATTAATATTATCATCTAGCAGAGATGCATATTTGATTATTTGTTGCATTAATTTCATAAAAATACATACATGTATAACATGTCTCAATCAACATTCAGAATGTTTGCAAAATGTAGATGAACATGTATCATGAACATGGTTGAAGATGAAGCTGGAACTTTTTGTTAATGGGTCTCAGCTACCATTTGTGACTCTCATAAATCTGTTTTCTGTGAAAATTCGTACAGCGAGCTAAAAGTTTCTGATATACACATTTTGACAGTGTGACACATTTGGTTATGCCCCCGACAATTTAGATTGACTCTCGCAATTATCACCGTTTACGAAAAATAAATCAGTGAAGGGCATGTTAATCCTCAGTCGATAACTATTACAACTATGCAATGATTATTCAACCATATAACTTCATCTGATTACAGCATCATCTGAATATTGCCAATGTGCACTTAGAAATTTATCAAGATGTATCACAAGGTTATGATTACCACACAAAACCTTCAAGATTTATTATCATGAAATACATACCAATGAACACTTAAAGAAAATCTAACATTCCATATCCACATGAAGCTTGCCTTGATATAAATGTCTCTCAGTAGTGTTATTAAAGTGTAGCAAAATTGTAATTACGACATCACAGAATGGAATGCATGTTTTCACCTTCAATCTTAGAATCTTCTTTCATGTTTCCACTTTACAATCACATTTTAATGTAGATATACCGTCCTTATGTTGTCGCCCTTCATCCCAAGTTCTCCCTTCTATCCTATCTGTAGATTGTCTTCTTTCCTAAGCCATTGTATTCACATTCCTTGATGATAAGCACGATGCTGTACTTTTTTTCTTCTCTGAAACAGTCCAGCTCTTCGCTACTGCATGGCATCAGTCGTGTGAAAGAAAAGACAGAAATTAAGAACTTTCGATTAAAATCAAACATCATGATACAAGATACAACTTTCATTTTGAGAAAAAGAAATCAGCCAACTAAGCTGTAGTTGAAATCATTTTGCTCTATCTATATTAAACATAAAACAGAATGGTATACAGGATCAAGAATGTCAAAAAAATACTGCTGTTCGTCTTTGATGCATATTCAAATTGTCTCGCCTTTTACATATTTTAATGATGCAAGATCTTATGTCTAGCACTTAGTAAGTCTCATGTAGAAATTAAATTATCATTCACATGAATAAATCTACATGTCCTTGTAAATAAGGCATTGCTTTGAAAAAGCTGAATATTACTAACTGCATTTGGGAAACGGTCTACGACAATCAAACTTCTTTATTATCAGAGACTTTAACATCTTGATTAGACCTAGACTCTAATTACCATTGTATTCACATCCGTTGATGATGTACACGACCCTGTACTTTTTCTTTTCTTTTCTGAGACAGTCCAGTTCTTCGCTACTACATGGCACCAGTCATCTGAAAGAAAAGAAAGAAATTAAGAAGTTTTGATTAAAATCAAACATCATGGTACAAGATACAACTTTAATTTTGAGAAGAAAAAAAAATCAGCCAACAAAACAGAAGTTGAAATTATTTCGCTCTATTTATATTAAACATAAAACAAAATGGTAGGCCTATGCAGGATCAAAGAATGTCAAATTATACTGCTGTTCGTCTTTGATCCATATTCAAATTGTCTCGTCATTTACACATTTTAATGATGCAAGATCTTATGTCTAGCACTTAGTAAGTCTCATGTAGAAATTGAATTATCATTCACATGAATATAAATCTACATGTACTTGTAAACAAGGCATTGCATTGAAGTAGCTGAATATTACTACCTGCATTTGGGAAACAGTCTACGACAATCAAACCTGTTTCTTATCAGAGACTGTATCATCTTAATTAGACCTAGACTCTACATTATCATTCAGCTTTTAAAGGTATTAACCATTCACCTATAAAACAGTGGCATTGTCATGTGCATCATATTTCTTTGATACTGCACATATTTTCATGAAGTCTGTGCAAAAATGCAAATGAAACACGTCTGCTGTTTGGTATTTATCAAAAAAAAATCACTAACCCGGAAGTCCTTGGCCTTAGGAATAACACGTGGCGAGTTAGCAGGAATTGACATTAAAATAGAATAAGAATAGATCTACTAAATAGACCTTTGCCTCATGAATGTCTGGTCTAATTATAGACTAAGTGAAGTCTAGACCTTTCACTTTTAAGTTACACAGATTTCATATTACTTAGATCTAGACTACATCTAAATCTAGACATCTAATACTATTAGATCTTGGCAACTTTTGTCTTTGTGACACGAAATTAACACGTCACGGATGATATTTCGGCGATGTCCAACAGGATGACAGTACCACTATTACTAAATCAGCAAGTTGACATAGATAACTAACATCAACTTGTTAAAGTACGTTAGAGATGGCACCATATACAATAACCGCTGACACTGACACTGACAGATCTAGCGACTACGTTTAGACTAACGTTAAAGAGTGAGACTCGCCATCTCAGTAAGTCGGCCAAAGACAAAGTCAATACAGGGCTAAGTCAGTGTTACTGTTATGTTAGGCCTAACAAACGTTAACGGTTACTCGGTAAGGTTAGGTTTACCAGGACTCAAGAGTCCTAGTTAAATCAGTCGAGGGACATTTCTTAGGAAGTCCTTCGATTCCAAGAATAAAAAGAGTGAAAGAACAAAGGGAAAAAAGGAAAGAAGAAAGGACAAAAGATAATGTATGGCTGCTGTGGAAATCGACAGCGCCACTGTATCACTATCAATCAAGCGTAAATATATAAACGCCATTTGGTTGGGCCACATTCACAAGTTTTAGGGGAAAAAAGCCCCACCGCTGTGCTTAGGTACTCCACTCGAACTAACGTTAGACATACACTACACACAGTACGGTACTAGGGCTGAATTCACAAGTATACTTTAACACTGCACTGTACAGGAAAGCCACCTAACCTGTAGAGTACTCGTAGTGTTTAGGTAGTATCACTAGACCACATACTGTCATAGATGACATCTACACCAACGCTGCACACTGGCACTGGTCCGACGGTCCCTGACCAGGAAAAATTACTGTTGGACACTGACCAGTAACTTTTTCAGGAATGGACCAGTAAAGATTGGGGGGAAAAATGGGTGGACTCTACCTACTATTACCACTAGTCTAGATGTAGATCTAGAGCTAGACTACCGGTATGGCTCTGAACTGTGTTAATTTGACTTGGTCTTAGACTTCAGCTGATCTTGTAGTTTTAGTAACTGGTATTACAAATAAAGTCTTAACTTAGACTTAATAGTTAGACTTGAAAGTAAAAGTCTAACATGTCTAACTTTATTCTTTACCCTTCCTTTGAGTTTTACTGTTAGACTTTTTATTTCTTCTTTTTTTTTTAGTTTAGTACGCCTACTTTGTCAATCTCATGATTTCATTTTCAACTCAAAAGTCAAGGCTTTTAGTGTCTTCGAGACTTTGAAATCTTACAATCTGCATGTCTTGCACACAGACGTAATACGACTACAGTACTCAGTAGTCTCAGAAGTAACGACATAAGTTGAAAAGAAACAATAAATAATATGATTTGGGATCTAATTTGAAATTGTATGGCGTTTACAGACTAGGCTTCATAAGCATCACGCGATTGAATACATGGGACTACACACTACCGCAATTAATGGTTATGGTAGTCCAACTGAAACTGTTATTTTGAGCATGATTTTAATATGATTATAGCTTACCATTCACTTCACTCGTGGACAGTGGGCTGGCTTAGGCCGTCATTCATCTTTCAGAAGGTTTGGTTCTCACTCTGAGATCTGGATTAGGGCCAAAACCTAATTCTAGGCCAGTAAGTTGAACAAAGCTCAAAGTAATGCAACTGCGACGGTTCGTAAAACCCGCATTGCTCTTCACCGTAGCAATTCGGGTTTTACGAACCGGCGTATCTTTCGTGCGTCGGTTCGTGAAACTCCTTTTTCTCAATTTCTCGATATTTCGAGTACCGTCGTTTTTTTCTTTCTTTGATAAAATTAAGAATAATTAATTTTGTGATCTAAAATTTTGGGATTTGGTAGAGTTTTGAAAGCACTTTCATTTGGTACCAATATCTCGATTTTGAAAATTTTGACCAAAATCGAAATAGCGTCAGTTCGTGAAAACGTCGACGATATGGTTAAAAGAAATCTTAGAAAAATATCTTTTTTTCTTGATCATCCTTTCATGTCGATTTCAAAAGCAGTTTACTAACCCTTGAATTACCATTTTCGTAGGTTTTTTGTATTTTTTTTTCATTTTTTAAAAATTTTTCCTTTTTTTTAAACCAGCAGATGGGGGGGGGGGGGGGTACGTGCCCCCCATGCCCCCCGTAGTTACGCCACTGTTCCTAGACCTAGATAAATGAATTTTAGGCGCAATAAAGTCATCCAACCACAATTTGTAGACTCACACTCAGTTATCTTTCAGTTTTAACTTTCAGTCATTGAAAAAATTTATATCTACTATTACTAAAGATTACCAAGTCCATGTGCTATTACTAATTATATTGAGTAGCAAGTAACTTGCTACTCCCAGAGCTTCCAGAGCTTGCTGCTTCCAGTAGGCTACTATACTGACTGTACTTGGCAGTCAGTGGCGTATCTAGGGAAAACGGCGCCCGGGGCAAGCGCCAAAATTGCGCCCCTAATTTCTGAAAAAGTGTTCAACCCTAACCCCATCCCGGTAGGGACTTCAAAAAGTCCTCATGATATACTTTTTGAAGCACTTAAGAGGGGTCTTTTGACGGTGATTTAAATGTAATAGGCAACCCTAAATTTTGATATATTTTGGCGAGCGAGCGCAGCAAGCGAGCCGAAAATATATATATTTCAGCTTTATACATAACATGGAATTCTTGTCATTTTTGCTTATTAAATCTTCGAATTACAATTCTAATCAATATATAGTGACGGCCTTATAGATAACGATTTATACCAACAGTGTCCAACCCCATCCCGGTAGGGACTTAAAAGAGTCCACATGATATGCTTTTTCGAGCACTTAAAAGGGGTTTTTTGAGGGTGATACAAAATCTGATAAATTCTGGCGAGCGAGCGCAGCGAGCGAGCCGACAATTTTTGTATTTCACCTTACAAAACATGGAATTCTTGTCATTTTATGGTTATTAAATCTTACAATTCTAATCAAGATATAGTTACTGCTTCATAGATAACGATTTATGCCAACAAAGTAAGGACTTGGAAAAATACTCTAAATTACTACGAGTGAGTGAGCCGAAATGTTTATATTTCCACGTCATTATTACGTTTTGTTCTTCTTGTGTTTTTCTTTTTTTTTTTTTTTGGATAAATTTTGGGGAGCGGGCGCAGCGAGCGAGCCGAAAATTTTTATATTTCAGCGTTACAAAACATTTTTTTTTCTTCGTCTTTTTTTTCTCGTTTTTTTTTTTCACGTGCCCCCTCCCCCCCCCCCCCCTAGATACGCCACTGTTGGTAGTTGATACTACTAACTTAGCATGCAAAGTGCCTATAATAGGCTTCAGCGCAGCATGCATTGTACACACAAAATATTATGCATCATACACAATTTACGGTACCGCGTACAGTATAATACCGGCAAACGGTGAATATTTTGCGCAATGTATCTTCGCGATTCGGTCAGAAAGCAAAGCAGGGATCGGGAATGTCTACTGTTTGCGCGTCAGCTTCGCGCGCGGTGCAGTAACGTAGTATTAGCACGTACTGTACACGAGTTCGTTAGTGCGTATAATATTATGTAACTCCATAATGTATCATCATCCACACAAACATTAAGATAAAACAAGGAAGAGAGAGAGAGAGAGAGAAAATGAACGCAAAAGAAAGGAAAGGCGGAATTCAAAACGGAAATAAAAGCGGTAAAGACAGCTTTTGTTTCATTTGTCAACATCTAAACATTGCTGAAGAGGTGTGTTGAATAACTCAAACACCTCCCTTTGCCCTAGGGAGGTGTTTGAACACCTCAAATACCCCCATTTTGGCAAAGGGGGATGTTTGAACACCCAAAACACCCCCTCGGTATGCCCTTGAGTGGAAGGTAACATTTAGTACATTTTTATTGACCGTTAGATTTTGAATCTAATTTTGGTGTGGCCCACCGTAAATTCCAGTACATTACTAGGCTACTTTTGCAGACCAATGCACTGCATGTGTGTCCATCATGTACATATTTTCGTGAAGTAGTTAGTTCATCAAAACTTACAAAAAATTCTATATATATTCTTGCCACACAAAATGTTATTACATCAGCTCTTATACTTTCAGGTTTGTGTTTATAGATAAAACTACAGAAGGGCTTAAGTCTAGCTGACACACAGAACTACTGAGTAGTTAAGAGTTTTGTGCACTATTCAAATTGTAGATAACTGTTGACTTCCAAATTTCTAAGCAGTGGCCTAAACAAGTCCCCTGAGGTTCATATTTCATGTTTTGCTGCATTTTGGGAGGTCTGTAAAAGGTATCCCCTACCTTTAAAACATTCCACATTTCACCGGATGTATTTGAGAAAGCTAATTAATCTGAAAAATAAGATGGTTTACATTTCCGTATTTTAAGTGTAACATGAATGCATAGTTTCCTATATTTATTCCAAAGTTCGTCGTGTTTTTTTCTCCAGTTCGATTTCGTGGACTTCTCCCGCGTCTTTAACAATTCAATCTTTACTTTACGTGCTTTATTTTTTTTGTGTGTGTTTATTCCGATCTTTGATTCATTCAATAATCTCCGGAGACACCCAAGGACAGGATCTGTTCTTTAGACGTTTGTGACGAATAGGCATGTGATTATTTATAACCTCCATAAACAAGATAAATAATTCTTCCCATTCTTTAGCGGCTTCCTCCATATTGTCTTTATCATACACTTTATGCCACGGTTGCGATCGTTATTATTAAAAAAAAAATGCATTTTCATCAAACTTTTTCATTTTTCCTGTAAGATAGGGGCTCCATACAGACATTGTAATTCCAAATTAAACGACAGATTGAGTGATCACCTATCCCTGAAAGTATAACACCATAAGACTTGATCATACCGCAGGAGTTGGTTATCATATGATCGATTAGACAAACTGAAGCATCGGAGCATCTTGTATGTTCTCTTGTATTAATCTGAACTTTAGAATAAATATTATTTATTTGATCAAAATTTTTAGTTTCATTGCTTATTGGATCTTTCATAATATCGCAATTGACATCACCAATAATGATAACATTTCTGCCAAAAGAATTGATAAATGGAACCAATTGTTCATAATAATCAAACAGACAAATACAGTGTAGCTGTTAAACAGGGCGGTTACTATGTCACGAAAATGTAAGCTCTTGAGTGATCAGGAGTGATTGAAAGAGGAATAGGTTCTAAGTGTTGAGCTGCTGTGTTTCAATATAATGTTAGTGTAGATTTTACGTATATATATATATATATATATATATATATATATGCATACATAATGTTTATGGGTCAGAATTTTGAACGATATACAATTGAGCCAAAACAAGGCAAAATTAAAAAAGTAGGAAATTCTCCAAATCATCTATCTTACCTGAAAGAGTACATCTCATATGAACCCAATTATACTAGGATTTTCCCAGAGGAACAGGTTTTTATTCACCGCGGAAGTTTACCATATTCAGAGCAGCTAACGCCCGTGAGGAATAGTACTGCACATACATTTGAATACCATTTAGCATAGTTTTCAAACGAAATATCTTAAGGGACATGTGTACGTGTTGGCAGAATATTAAGCTTGTACTCCTAACCTGCACGTAGTAGTAGACAACTGATGTTTTAACCAAATTCGTCATTTCTGTTGAAATATTGCTCTTCCGCTAAACACTTTCACCACTTTACGCGCATTTTACAGAAACTCAATATTTTGACCTCTTATTTCACTGTCCCATACTTTAATCTTCACTCCCAAATAATAACATACCTTTTTAGGATGTATCTAATCTAGGCAGTCTCTATAACCAAACAAACGTAGCATAGTTTCATCACCGAGGTTCGCATATAGCTCACGGACGTTCGGAACAAACAAGATATTGAAAAATGCAGCTCTCTTGAGTTGGAAACGCATTTTACTCACAACAAACAGCAATTTCATGTCGAGCACAAACTCCTCTACAAAATCCTGAATACATATTACCAATTCTCAATCATAAAGGCTTGTACATCTTCTCATACTGAGGAATCAAAGAAAACAATTTTTCCATCTCTCGTAAATGAACGTACAAACGTACGTGTAATCTCAGTGACGTAGTCCATCCTTGAGAACGAATATATTTATCAAAATTTCGTTATCACGAAGTAAAGATTCAGGTCCTAATTTTGTTATCTAAAGTCTACAATGAAAAATTTGCTTATAACGAACATGGTCACAGCTGAATATGACAAAGAATTAACATACAAAACAAAAGAAATGTGCTCCGTTATATAGATATGAAGTTTAGCTTGGGAGGGCAAACGAATACGTTAGGAAGAAATCCCTCTGTGTTTGCTCCTCGTGTTACACACTGTTACCGAGGAGAATTTGTGTTATTGTATTAGTCAGAAATGATATTACCTTGATACTGCGAAGTTTCGTCACAATAAGACACAATAAGTCCATATAACTTGGATGGATGTTTGTGACTTTGATATTATACAGTATGGTTTGTTATAGCAAACATTTTGTAGCGCGTCATTTTGGAGGCTCGTTATTCATACAGCTTGTCAATCCGAATATTGATAAAGTTCGTATAATCATGAAGCTTTTTTATTCGGTAAATGATAGAAATCTCCGAAGTTTAATCGAAAGGTTTATTAATTACAACATGAAAAATCAGGTTCGCTTATCCAAATGTGGAGAAACAAGTTAACAACCAAATCCCCCAAATTTCAAAACCTCATGATAATCGTTGTCACCTAAGCGAATATCAGGCCTATTCCACTTTTAGAAGAATGGACCTAAAAATAATGAACCTTGATATCTAATCTTAGGACTAACAAACTTTCGGAATAAGAACATTTTTAATAAGAAACCTCATGAATTAACTACGAACATTTTTTTTTTCTCATTTCGGAATAACAAACCTTTGGACATTCGGAGTAACGAATCTTTGAAAGAGCGAACGTATCAAAGTGCAACCTTAAACCTATTCTTAATCATCACTTTTTTTAGCATGTGTTTTCAAAGTAAGCACAAAAACGCAAACAAATTGACGATCTCTCTGTCTCTTAAATGTAAAATGAAAAAAAAAAATCTTGGAAAGAACTACAAATTAACATTGCTTTTCATTGATGAGTAGAAAAAAAAAACATGTCATGATAAGCGGAGGATTTGCGCGTTTTCATGAGACAAACACTGCATTATTTTTGTTCGCTTGTGACGGCATTTCGATGAAAAAAAGAGATAAATAAACAACAACAACAACAACAACAAAAACTTCTCCAGAGGAAATTGGTATAACGGGAGTGCACTGGCAATTCTTTTCTCTGTGTGTTGGAGCTCGATCCCTTCTCTGTTTCTTCTCATTTTCATTCAACTGCTTCCACGTCCTTTTGAAACGTTTCCGTTTCTTCTTCAACTCATGCCCATTACAGACTTCTTCCGTCATTATCCCGAATGTGATTGCGTAGCACTTTTCGGATTTGTTTTGTTTTGTTTTTGTTTTCTGTTTGGTTGCAACATGTTCAGGCTACTTAGGGAATGAAAAAAAAATCGTCGTGAAGAGAGAAATAAGAATGAATTAAGGCATTTGATATCATGACAATTACAGCGAACGTCCGTTATGGAGACCAAAACTGGATGTGTTCTGTTTGAGACGGCAGCTACCATACTCAAAAGATAAACACTTGGAGCATCTGTCACTAAAAAGTGGCACTGTTCTTCTTTCTCCTACTATGTAATCCATTGACTTATTCTACCAACGAACATCCGTGACCAAAACGTTTTCCGTTTGTTATTACAGGTAAATTGAGTGCTGAACGTTATTCACTTTTGGGTATGAGCGACTCGGTGATTTGGTAATATCTTCAAGTAACATTAACTTAATGTGCAGTGATATATTTGCAATTATCAGAACTTTCCTTTCTCGGACAGAACGTCCGTGAGCGAAACTTTCAGAACCTGTAACATACAAATTGTCTCCAGAACCTCATTCCAAAGAAATTTAAATGCACAGAAATTACAGATTACGCAAAACTCCATTTTCCTACAACTTTGTTTTCACTGTTAAGCTGTTTTTGTATAATTAGAGGGAAAACAAATAGTGTAAAACTGTGAGTAAATTTTTAACTGTTTGTTCATCATGATCACATAACGCCTTAAAAATTCTGAACAAATTCTAAACTCATTGTTTACTTTGTAAAACTTTATTTGTCGCTATTGGAGCCAAAATTTTTAAAGAATACAGGACACTTTCTCGACAAGTTATCCCTATCGGTGGGATTGCATACGTCACGGACGTTCGTTCTACAACAAGGGTCATGTTCCAGGACGGATAACTAATCGGCAGAGAATAACTAGCCTTCTAACTCTTTCAAAAATTTGAAAAGGTGTTGTCAATGCAAATTATAAGAAATTTGACATCCTTACAAGATATGTATTGCTCAGAGGGGGATCAGGAGGTGAATTTTCAGAGAAAATATTAATTATTTGCTTGGTTTTCGATGAATTGCATGGTCCACAAACTGCGGACGAGCCTCAGTTCGCTCCAAAAATGACATGCAGCTCCTCGGCTAAAGAGCCAAGGGTAAAATGTACCTTCGCCATCAAAGCAAGATGGTGTCCCACTCGCAAACGTTTTAATCATCACGGAGGTTCTTTTTTTCTCGGAGGTTCGTCTAAAAATATAATTTCGGTTCCTATTTGACAAAGGATGGACAGAAACTCAAAACAAACATATCATCGGGTGGCTAGATCTTAGTAGATTACAACTCAGAACAATATCGCCAATAACGATCTTTATCAGAAAATAGCGGAAGCACGTCTGTGACGAAAACTGAGTATAATTTTGCATAAAATAATGTTACGTCCCATGTACAGCCAGCAGAAGTAAAATTTTTGCAGGATATGTTCATTAGGTGGAACCCCAAATTTTCGTATGCATTACAGTTGGTACAACAAAGTAGAATTTGCAGCCGCGATAGAAATAAAAGCATCACGGACGTTCGTCTGTTTAGGGCTTTGATATTTCAATTGTTCTCTGTAATTGTATACGTGCTCATAAAGTTCTTATAATTTTGTGGTACATACCCATGATATGTCAGATCCAGAACATCGTCAGATATTAGATGCCACGTACCATAATAAAGGCACATCATTAGTTTGAAAGACAAAAATTATTGTGAAAATAGCGTTTTTACCGTATTTTTATGCTTTAAGTCCTTGTCAAATGAAAAATATCAGGCAAAAGTCAACCAAACCATACTTTTCCTGAAAGGAAATTTACCAATCTTTGAGATGACATGGAAAAAAAAATCAGGTTTCTTAGATCATCCTGGCGTGTTCTAAGGGAAAGAATGTCATAAGGTGCGAAAATTGGCAATTGTACATCGTTCACCCATATAAAAGAACACCTCCCCCGTGTCTATGTCTATCCTTACGAACCTTTCGGTAACAGTTTATATGAATCTCTTGATCCAATATTTTATCACCTAACCAGGTTTCATTTAATAATGATAAGATATCAATAGATTTTGAATGACTATTAACAACAATGCATTTCAAAAAGATTTCTCGTTAAACTACGTATACATTCAGATTCAAAATCCGGAGTCCTTTCTGTGATAATTTTTTGAACTTCACGCTGTCATTTTTACATTTAACAGAAGAGAGGCGCAAATTATTTATCAAATTACTATTTTTGGGAGGCAATTCATCTTGATCTGCATAATTTGGTAACTAATGTAGCATATATTTAGAGCATTTCAAATTTAAAAATTCATGACATGGATTATCATACTCACTTTCAGAGATCCCAACACACTCGATATGAACCCGTTTGTGACACTTTGTACAGTGTAATCCTTTGTGATTATTTCTTATCGGCTTTGAACAACTTACACATGGATAACCCCTTACCACTTGAAGATTAAAAGAAAAAAAAAAATCAGCTACAACTTTCAGCTAAATATAACTTAGGCTACAAATATAGAAATAAATAATCATTTTTTAAATAATTCTGAAATTAGTCAAATGTTACAGTGTCATTTGGTCATTCTATTTCCTAAATTAGCTTTTAGGAAAATCGTTTTCTCCACGGATCTCTCGAGTTACGAACTGTCCTCCCCTCGCCCAGATTAACGCAACAGACATCTTCCCGTCCGATGCATCTTTCACTGCCGAGTGTGCTCTGGTTTTGGCGAGAAGGTTTTGGTTTTTCTTGTCAGATGTTCCTGAATGAACACTCGCGAGCCTCTTAGGAGTTTGCGATTTTTGATAATCTGTATTCTGGTCCGGTACGACACAAACTTGACTAGTAGTGGTCGTGGTGAAGAGTGACTATTTTGTTGGCTTTGGTCCTCACACCGCCCTTTTATTGTTTGCATGCGATCGCTAGCTGGCGCTCCCCCCCCCCCCCCCATCCTTCGCTTCCTTCGTTGCCATGGTTTCGACGCTGAAGGCGAAGTGATCTGTTGTTTTTTTTTTCCGATTGCCGGAGTTCAACATGAAGTTTCTCCCGCTCTGATTTGCACAATAGTTGGGTTGTGTCCTCTTCTTTTAACTCTGGCACCCCGAAAAAGAGCAAACAATTCCGCTTGAAGTATTGCTCACGGTCGTTACTTTACCTTTTCCAGGCAGGCGATGCGCGATTGGTAGGCCTATCCTTCAATCACCCTATACAACTCCTCTGTCTTTTTTTTTTTCGTGCGATTGCTGAGTTGTCTCTAGATCCAGTATTTTACCTTCTTTCACAGCTTTATGAACATAAATTGATTTTCATAGTAAATTTTGTTGTGTTTGACAATTATAACTTATTCCATTTGATTTTATGTTTTTCGTGTAGGCCTATTTATTAGAACAACGCATATGGAACAATAGAAAACACTCAAACAAACAGACAAGGAAACTCAACATGTCGTTTTTAACCTAACTGACATCGATAACGTTTTTGTTGTTGTTGTTGTTGTTTGGGGGATGGGGGAAGAAGAATATTGAAACATGAACCTGAACCTGTAGTCTCCTTGTATTCTGCAGAAGTAAAAAAACAATACCCATGATATGTCAGATCCAAAACATCGTCAGATATTAGATGCCACGTACCATAATAAAGACACATCATTAGTTTGAAAAACAAAAATTATTGTGAAAATAGCGTTTTTACCGTATTTGTACGCTTAAATAAAATAAAAACAGCGTAAATTATACGAACATACCTGTAGTTGCTTACGGGCATTCGAAGAAACGATTGAAAACGAATAGCAGGAACAGATGGATTACTGCTGTTGTTCAGAAACGAAAAGTACACCTAAGCATGGACGCAAACCCCAAGAGCTACGGAATACTTATGACGGCATGCCTGCTTAAAGCGCTTAGGTTGCTGGCATTGAAGCATAATTATACACTAAAAGAGAGAAGTGTTCTGACCAATCAAAATCAATAGCGTTTCCCCTCGCAAAAGCGTGGGTGTGGCATTTTCATTTCACCATGGTGCAAAAAGATACACGCGACACACAATCAAAAACGTGACACACACACATACAGCATTATGATAATAAGCATGTTTATTTTACTATACAAGTGTATGAGTTCATTGAATGTTTGTGTGAAAGAGCGAGAGGTACATCGTGGGGGTACCGTCTTCTATTTCGCTTCATTGAGTCAGGGACTAAGGGGTGTCAAAATGACGTTGTGGGAGTATTAGTCTACCGTATAGAAAACAACGGGGTATTCCCACAGGTACCTAATATGCGTGTGTTTGTTGTTGTTCATTTTCCATCTGTGGCTGGATAGCCCATATTCAGCTACAATAAGCTGGTCTTCCATAGGGTCCAGTTGGATGTGGGGAGGGACCACTTCACCGGGTTAGACACCCTGCTCTTTGCGATGAATGAGTGAAGCGGGATCTTTTACGTGAATGAACTGTGACTCTCTCATACAGGGGACCTCCATTTTATGTCCTATCCGAGGGACAGAGTGTTTTGCCTCTTGCTAGAGGGGACGGTATGTTTACACACAACATTGCTCAGTCCAGACTCGGGTTCGAACCCGGGCCGCGTGATCGTGAGGGAGACGCGCTACCGACTGAGCCAACTCACCGCCCTGTGTGTTTGTGTTGTGTGTGTGTGCGTGTGTGTGTGTGTGTGAGTGTGAGTGTGTTTGTTTGTGTGAGGGCTGTTGCTCGCACTTGTGTTCATTTCAACATAGGTATTTCAACACAATGGGGAGGGGAAGTTTGGTTTTACAACGTACAGGACAATGGATGTGCTTAGAACCCCATGACACACACGCACACGCATACACACGCACACACACTCACAGAGGCATTCAATATTGTCACGCTAACACACCAAATTGAAAGCGTTTAAGGGAATATAAGCTACAGTATACTGTCTTTGTAGGAGATATTTTATTCACCATCTTACATCACATTACATCCGTAATATTCATGACAAAATTGACAAATCGAATGCATTTCAAACAGGTTCCAATGTTCTACCGGTTCACGTGTATCCGCCGAAGTGATATTGATTGCAACCACATGTATATAATGTAAATGATTTGAAAGTATCTTAAAGCTTCTACTGGGTTGTGCAAACAAGTTGCCATGATTTAACAACTAAAACCCTCGAAGCTTGAAAAGAGAATAGTTAGGCTGTTGAACACATTAGTGAATTGTGGCTGATGACCGTTTTTACTATGAGTATGTTATAGAAAGTCGTGGCAAATATATGAAGAATTTTGTTCGCAAAAACCGATAAGTCCAATTTTGAAGATTTTGAAGTATGGTCTCTGTCATAAAGTACAAAATAATACCTTTTGAATGATACGAAGAGTTTGTTCGCAAAATCCAATAAGTCCATATTTGCCAAATGGAGATATTTGCGATTAAAGGTCAAGAAAAATAAAGAGAATGATATTTTTTTTTTGCTTCTTTTGACCATAACTTCAAAAATGTACCTTTATATGAAGTGACCAATATATCATTTGAAAGGTACTATTTTGTACTCTATGACAGAGACCGTAATTAAAAATCTTCAAAAATGGACTTATCGGTTTTTGCTAACAAACTCTTCATATATTGGTTACGCCCTAATTGGAAGGAAAGACCAGGTTATCGCCAACATGGCCATGTTGAAGGTTATGAACCATAAAACGTTAAAAGAAACCCTAAAGCACGAATCTACAGTCGTGCGGGCTGGCCCGATCATTTGACCACTTTCATTGACAGATCTCATCCATGCAGTGAGACATACTTTGATACGATATTATCACTTGTGGTGTACCGCAAGGAAGTTTATTTGGTCCACTTTCATGTGTTCTTTTTATCAATGATATTGAAAATTCATTAAGTGCCCTTTAATTTCTATTATTTCCTGATGATTCAATTTTTTTTCTCTTAGTTCTGATCCTGAGTTTTGATTGTTACTTGAATTTCGAGTTTAAAAAAGTTACTTTACTGGATAAGAGCTAACAAATCGTCATTTAATCTTTAAATAACGAAATGTATGCCCTACAGTAATTCTTTAGGAAAATTACCTCATGAAATTTTCTTGGATGATATAGCCATAGAAGAAGTTTCCTCAATTAGAATTTTAGGTTTGATTCCTGATAATAAGCTCACCTGGAATTTGAATATCGATTAAATTCCACGTACAATCTCTAGAAATATCGATCGACATACAGTTAGATTTTATTAGAACAACGAATACGGAACAATAGAAAACACTCAAACAAACAGACAAGGAAACTCAACATGTCGTTTTTAACCTAACTGACATCGATAACATTTTTGTTGTTGTTGTTGTTGTTGTTGTTTCGGGATGGGAGAAGAAGAATATTGAAACATGAACCTGAACCTGTAGTCTCCTTGTATTCTGCAAAAGTAAATAAAATAAAAACAGCGTAAATTATACGAACATACCTGTAGTTGCTTACGGGCATTCGGAGAAACGATTGAAAACGAATAGCAGGAACAGATGGATTACTGCTGTTGTTCAGAAACGAAAAGTACACCTAGGCATGGACGCAAACCCCAAGAGCTACGGAATAGTTATGACTGCATGCATGCTTAAAGCGGTAAGGTTGCTGGCATTGAAGCATGTACACTAAAAGAGGGAAGTGTTCTGACCATTCAAAATCAATAGCGTTTCCCCTCGCAAAAGCGTGGGTGTGGCATTCTCACTTCACCATGGTGCAAAAAGATACACGCGACACACAATCAAAAACGTGACACACACACATACAGCATTATGATAATAAGCATGTTTATTTTACTATACAAGTGTATGAGTTCATTGAATGTTTGTGTGAAAGAGCGAGAGGTACATTGTGGGGGTACCGTGTTCTATTTCGCTTTATTGAGTCAGGGACTGTGGGGTGTCAAAATGACGTTGTGGGAGTATTCGTCTACCGTATAGAAAACAACGGGGTATTCCCACAGGTACCTAATTAGCGTGTGTTTGTTTGTGTGTGTGTGTGTGTGTGCGCGCGCGTGTGTGTGTAAGTATGTGTGTTTGTTTGTGTGAGGGCTGTTGCTCGCACTTGTGGTCATTTCAACATAGGTATTTCAACACAATTCGGGAGGGGAAGTTTGGTTTTACAACGTACAAGACAATGGATATGCTTAGAACCGCATGACACACACGCACACGCGCACACACACGCACACACACACTCACAGAGGCATTCAATATTGTCATTCTAACACACCAAATCGAAAGTGTTTAAGGGAATATAAGCTACAGTATACTGTCTTTTGTAGGAGATATTTCATTCACCATCTTATATCACATTACATCCGTAATATTCATGACAAAATTGACAAATCGAATGCATTTCAAACAGATTCCAATGTCCTACCGTTTAACGTGTATCCGCCGAAGTGATATTGCTTGCAACCACATGTATATGATTTGAAAGTATCGCAAAGCTTCTACTTGGTTGTGCAAACAAGTTGCCATGATTTAACAACTAAAACCCTCGAAGCTTGAAAAGAGAATAGTTAGGCTGTTGAACACATTAGTAAATTGTGGCTGATGACCATTTTTACTATGAGTATGTTATAGAAAGTTGTGGTAAATATATGAAGAATTTGTTCGCAAAACCGATAAGTCCAATTTTGAAAATTTTGAAGTATGGTCTCTGTCATAAAGTACAAAATCATACCTTTTGAATGATATGAAGAGTTTGTTCGCAAAATCCGATAAGTCCATATTTGCCAAATGGAGATATTTGCGATTGAAGGTCAAGAAAAATAAAGAGAATGATAAAACATTATTCCTTCTTTTGACCATAACTTCAAAAATGTACCTTTATATGAAGTGACCAATATATCATTTGAAAGGTACTATTTTGTACTTTATGACAGAGACCGTACTTCAAAATCTTCAAAAATGGACTTATCGGTTTTTGCAAACAAACTACTTCATACATTGGTTACGCCCTAATGGGAAGGAAAGACCAGGTTATCGCCAACATGGCCATGTTGAAGGTTATGAACCATAAAACGTTAGAAGAAACCTTAAAGCACGAATCTACAGTCGTGCGGGCTGGCCCGATAATTTGACCACTTTCATTGACAGATCTCATCCATGCAGTGAGACATGCATTGCTCCTTCGAAATAATACATAAACATGGAAAAAGTACAATTTGAAAATGTTGTATTTAAAGTTCATGTGCTCAGTCATGCATGACAATTGTTAACACAATTAGGTATCATTACAAAAAGGAAGAGTTCCCCCTTCCTCACAACCAACATTGTGCTCTTCATAGCTGACAAATAAGAAAGAGTAGACCTCCCAAGTGTGTGTGTGTGCGTGTGCGTGTGTGTCATGGGGTTCTAAGCATATCCATTGTCTGGTACGTTGTAAAACCAAACTTCCCCTCCCGAATTGTGTTGAAATACCTATGTTGAAATGACCACAAGTGCGAGCAACAGCCCTCACACAAACAAACACACACACACACACACGCACACACACGCACACACACACTCACAGAGGCATTCAATATTGTCATGCTAACACACCAAATTGAAAGTGTTGAAGGGAATATAAGCTACAGTATACTGTCTTTTGTAGGAGATATTTCATTCACCATCTTACATCACATTGCATCCGTAATATTCATGACAAAATTGACAAATCGAATGCATTTCAAACAGATTCCAATGTTCTACCGTTTAACGTGTATCCGCCGAAGTGATATTGCTTGCAACCACATGTATATAATGTAAATGATTTGAAAGTATCTTAAAGCTTCTACTGGGTTGTGCAAACAAGTTGCCATGATTTAACAACTAAAACCCTCGAAGCTTGAAAAGAGAATAGTTAGGCTGTTGAACACATTAGTAAATTGTGGCTGATGACCGTTTTTACTATGAGTATGTTATAGAAAGTTGTGGTAAATATATGAAGAATTTGTTCGCAAAACCGATAAGTCCAATTTTGAAGATTTTGAAGTATGGTATCTGTCATAAAGTACAAAATAATACCTTTTGAATGATATGAAGAGTTTGTTCGCAAAATCCGATAAGTCCATATTTGCCAAATGGAGATATTTGCGATTGAAGGTCAAGAAAAATAAAGAGAATGATAAAACATTATTCCTTCTTTTGACCATAACTTCAAAAATGTACCTTTTTATGAAGTGACCAATATATCATTTGAAAGGTACTATTTTGTACTCTATGACAGAGACCGTACTTCAAAATCTTCAAAAATGGACTTATCGGTTTTTGCAAACAAACTACTTCATACATTGGTTACGCCCTAATGGGAAGGAAAGACCAGGTTATCGCCAACATGGCCATGTTGAAGGTTATGAACCATAAAACATTAGAAGAAACCTTAAAGCACGAATCTACAGTCGTGCGGGCTGGCCCGATAATTTGACCACTTTCATTGACAGATCTCATCCATGCAGTGAGACATGCATTGTTCCTTCGAAAAAATACATAAACATGGAAAAAGTACAATTTGAAAATGTTGTATTTAAAGTTCATGTGCTAAGTCATGCATGACAATTGTTAACACAATTAGGTATCATTACAAAAAGGAAGAGTTCCCCCTTCCTCACAACCAACATTGTGCTCTTAATAGCTGACAAATAAGAAAGAGTAGACCTCCCAATTTGGATTAGCATTTTTTATACGCTCTGTATATACACTCGGCAAAAAAAAAAAAAGTAAGTCCCCCCTAGCATTTTTGGATATATCTCAAAGAGTATTTACCGATTTTCATAATTCAAACCGAAATGGATAAGGAATTGTATTACTCATAACATGAGTGGCAAATCATTGCCACCAGATATCACTATTGGTGTGAAAAAATCTGCATTTTATGTCAAGATGCATGGAAAAAAAAAGTTGCACTTTAGTGATTTGCAATGACTTTTACTCAAATAATCAAATAATCACTCATGATTCTGAACATTTAAGAATGGTTGATTGCATATTTCTCTATCTCTTTCTTTTCATGAGCATACAGTGAAGTATTTGATAATTGATATGTCCACCATCCGCTTCAATGACCAGCTGGCATCTTTTCTATATAGGACTACTGTTAAAGGGAAGATAAACCCCAAGAACAATGATGATTGAGTGAAAGCAGCAACATTAGTAGAACACATCAGTGAAAGTTTGAAGAAAATCGGACAATCGATGCAAAAGTTATGAATTTTTAAAGTTTTGGTGTTGGAACCGCTGGATGAGGAGACTACTAGAGGTTATGACGTATGAGTGGACTACAATATCAAGAAAATATAAAGAAAATACTACAAAAATCCATTTTTCATGAAAATTACAAATTCCATCAACTTGATATTGACATATGTTAAGGGTAGCAATTATTCCCCCTGCTTTCTGAAAGCGGTTGGTCCACTGCTCTTTCATAATTCTAGAAAAGTGAATTTTTGTTGAACATCCTTTATATTTTCTTTGTATTGTTGTCCACTCACACGTCATATCCTCTAGTAGTCTCCTCATCCAGCGGTTCCAACACCAAAACTTTAAAAATTCATAACTTTTGCATCGATTGTCCGATTTTTAGTCATATATCTGTTATGCATGTTATCACTTGTGGTGTACCGCAAGGAAGTTTATTTTGGTCCACTTTCATGTGTTCTTTTTATCAAGGATATTGAAAATTCATGAAGTGTTCTTTAATTTCTATTATTTCCTGATGATTCAAATTTTTTCTCTTGAGTTTTGATTGTTACTTGAATTTCGAGTTAAAAAAAAAGTTACTTTACTGGATAAGAGCTGACAAATGGTCATTTAATCTTTAAATAACGAAATGTATGCTTTACAGTAATTCTCTAGAAAAATTACCTCAGAAAATTTTCTTGGATAATATAGCCACAGAAGATGTTTCCTCAATAAGAATTTTAGGTTTGATTCCTGATAATAAGCTCACCTGGAATTTGAATATCGATTAAATTTCACGTACAGTCTCTAGAAATATCGATCAATACAGTTTTTATTTTCCCAGAAGGGTTTTATCAATGTTATAGACCATGGGATGACATGGAGAAAAAATCAGTCTAGTTTTTGAGCTTCGTAGTCCGTATCTAGGCTCCACCTGAAAATATGTCTCCATAGGGTAATTTTGGGTGCTGAATCGAAATATCAATGTTACCAAGTCGGCAACATGCGCGTTCTAATGATGTTAGTGCTTAATTATGCAAATTTATGCAAAAATTTGATATTTTCCGTTTATGTTGGAGGGTCTGCATTTGGTTCACTGAAAATTAGCATAGTGGAATAATTTCTGTGTGCTGAGTCCATATATGAATGTCATTTAGTCAGAAATGTGTGCCCTTTTTTATAAAAATGCTTAATTATGCAAATTTCACTTATTCTATGCAAAATTCCTATTATTTTTATTTCTTTTTTTTTATTATTACCACTAGAATGTTAGAATGACCTCATTGTACATCAGCAACATCCAGCCATGTTAACTTAGGACCAAGTGTAATCAAATAAACCGTGATTTACGACCAGGGTGATTTACTCATCTCCCTGGTCAATCCCAAACATTCTGTCCTAACATTACTTGAAATTGTTGTTGAGCCAAGAGTTACAACGAAGTAGGCCTATGTATAGCTCCATACTACCTCCTTTCTAAAACTAGTCACGTCTTTGTTTCCATATCGACTAAAATTTTGTCTCAACCCCCATTCATCCCATCATTATAAGTTTCGTTGTCTTTGAATATGTATTGATAATACAAAAATGTTATTCGAAATAAAATTTCATTTGAATTGAACTGAAAATTGTATGTTTACAAGTTGTGTATCATTGATGTATACAAATGAATTGTGACATGCTAGAGGACTTCAGATTCAAATCCATTCAATTCATTTATTTTAATCTTTTATTTTTCAGCAAAACATACCACAGAATAAGTCAGGAATTAGAACATAGGCATGAGTGACTTTTCATTGCATTCAGGGCGCTGCTCCTCAGTATAACATTGACCTACTCCATAATTACATCCCTGCTAGATCTCTACGCTCATCCCACTACGGTTCTCTGATAATTCCAAGATTCACTATACAATATAGGGCACACGTACCTTTGGCCATGCTGCTCCCACCTTATGGAATGACTTACCTTCAGCCGTAAAAAATTGTTTTTCATCAGACTCCTTTAAAAGCAGTCTAAAAACTCACTTGTTTAAAGCCTCAATTTTGTTACTCATTTATATGTACTTGATATTTGTATGTCCTTTACATCTCCTTTACTTTCTCTTCCTTCAGCGCCTAGAGAAATCTGCAGAGTGGATTTGGCGCAATATAAATCATATCAATTATTATTATTATTATTATTATTATCATTATTGTTATTATTATTATTATAATTATCATTATTATCAATTCAACTTTACATGATTGATAATGGCTAACAAATAAGATTATACATGCATACCGGCGAAACAAAAAGTTATGTTTGGAGAAAAAAAAAAGGAACTGCTTGAGAGGCCCACTGAATAGCATGCTTGTATACTGTGAACCACTCAAAGGATTCTTATGAAAATGTTTGTTTACAAAGCTGAGAGAACATATCACACATTATATCAGAAAAGAAGCCTCTTGAAGAGAATACACTTCAAAACTACATTCATTGTGCATCAGAAGTCTAATCCATGATACACAACACTATCCCTGTAGTAATACACACACAGTGTATGTACACACAATGTATGTACATGAAGATATGAAACACACTGAAAGAGGATGCGAATCCCATTGACTGCTGTACATTACACACACACACAAACACACACACACACACACACACACACACATATGCACCGATGCACAAGGCTGACCGCTCAGGCATGTCACTGCACACACGTCAATAGTGACCTCGTTCATGATGATTCAAAGCCTCTATTTTGTGGCTTTTTAAAAATCATTTTTGAAGTAAAATGCAACTTTAACAAAAAAGCCAACAACTGTTTGGATGCAGTGTATTTTTAACTAAAATGTTAAAGAAAAGTCAGATCAAGCCCTCTGACGAACAACGAAAAGTCAGAATTTTGAGGATCATCCCATGGTCTATTATATTCATCTTTAATTTTACCCTATCTGAATTAAGGCATTCTTGCCTGGGGTAACACTTACTCTTCATGTTATAGAAGGAGTATTTGTTATTTATTTATTTATTTATCTATTTATTTATTCAAGATTTCATGCGTGCTCATTATTGATTTCTTTGCTGATAACGTCTCTAACTTTGTTTAATTTATTTCATAACCATTTTAATACATTATTCATATAGTCTATGGTTCGGTAAAACCAAAGTCTCACGTACTTTGGCATCGACTTTTGAACTCTCCCTCCTTTGCTAATCTTCTGTCCTCTTCCAGTCTCTTTCTGGCCTTAGACCTCCTGTTTATTCTTCCGAGCGTATGTAAGAGAGCTGCATGCTTTGTTTCTGTATGTGTATACGTTTGTGAGCGTATTTATTTTATGTTCCGTTCTTCGAGGAATATGTCTAATTGTCCCGTTTCACCATTACTACAATTTTTACTACTCACGAAGGGAATGCATTCTACATGCTTGGCGTTTTGTCAGGAACCTCCTTTTCCGACTTTTTTTGTTTGCAATATGATTCAGTCACTTTTTTTTGTCCATGTATTTCTTCACCTTAAGTATTGTTTATTGATTCATTGCAAACAAATAACGTCAATTTAAATCTCACTTGGATATGCATAAGTTACATTGTAACTTTTTTTTTTTATTATGCAATTGTCATATTGTATACTGTGGCCGGAAATGAAATAAAATTAAATAGAATGAATATGGCTGAAATAAGTGCAATGAACTAATGATAGTTATTGGCACTAAGATATCAGAAAGTCATCGATCGTTGGCCGTCCACTTAACTATCTCTCCCGGAATTTCCCCAGGGATATGGCTTTGCACGGGTGTTTGAATGTTTATGCTCATACTTAAATTAATCACATTCATAATTTAATAGCCACGGACGCTCTACCAAGATAGCCTATGGCAACGATAACGCATGATTATCCGTCTATGGTATCGTCTCATTCACTATAATTGCTGCTGATGCGTGCAGCTGCAGTGTTTGGTGTCATGGTCTGCCATTGCGAAAGCAGCCTTGTGTACAGACTGTGCAGCTCTGCTGCGTATTTCAAAGTTGCAATACCAAGTATGCACGATGTAAATTATTTCTAAGAGGTCGGTTGCATAATGAATATATTCCCTTTCTATGATTGGTAAGGAAAGAATATCATACGCTGTCAAATTTGATGCCGTGTGTCCAGGATTCATGCATTGATTGGTGAAGACGACAACTCTTCCTTGTATATTCTTTCCTCAATATCATGATGCACAAAATGGACTCCGTGGAGGCTGCTCAAGCCAGACTTCAAAGTCGACATCACCAAAGAAAACATTTAACTTTGCAGAGCCTAACCATGTAGGTTAAGTGCCTTCCCAGGAATATAATGCCCTGGCAACTTTCGATAATCAATACTGATTATTACCGGTGTACCACGTAGAATCCATTATCCACATGAAAAAGGTCAAAGGAAAACGTTGTCTATTAAAGACTGACAGTTCTGTAGTTGTGCGACGTGACGTATTATCTCTACATAGATACAATGTTAAAAGGCAATGGTACATACAACACTGAGAAGTTGAATGCAGTCACGTGGCCCTACTCCGTATCTAAAATTTGCGATGAGGATGAAAGAAGGCTCATGCTTGTTTGGTTGCCGTATTTCACCTCAAACTCGTTGGCATAGAAACATATAACACGATTTAAAAAATCATCGATCTTATTTCTATATTGATTAATTGATCATCTCTCCCGGACTCTTCCCAGGGAACTACTGACTTTATGGGTGTTACATATTGATACTAAAACGTGATGTAGTAAAGAAGAGGCGAGCGCCAGCCCTGCAAGGACGGTATTGATAAAGCTAATTGCTCGTCGAACTACGAGTATATTGTAACCAAGGTAACCGGCACACTAGTTGGTCGCCAGCGGGGTAAACCTCAAAGTAGCAGTTTTTTGTGCCTGACGGGAGGCGCTGTTTTATTTCCCTGTGCCTGACTGTATAACCTGTTAATATGTAACCATGGAAACTACACCACAAAAGCCCAACCAACAAGTTTTTCTATTTATGATGGCTTTCATGTCACTCATCACCTGCTCACTGAAATTATACAGAATTGGAGGATGATTACCGCAGCTTGCTGCAGCAGTCTTGCGTTTGACATTTAAAGCAACCTTGATCCTGATCTTTGTTTGTGTGATTGGTTTCATTTCTGCTTTTTTTTTTCTTCATTTTTCAAATCACACAGGACAAAATAATACATAAATGCATTCTAAGCATAACATTAAACGATGCATAAGGCTTTAATAGCATTCAATATTACAAAGTAATTCAAGATACATTATATTATACGCAATGTGTATAAGATTACCATGTTCATGATATATTACTTTTATATGCATTTTCAGCATTCTGTTATTGCAAAGTAATTCAGAATACATAAAATGAATTAAGAGCATAACATTTATCGATGCATAAGACAACTTGTAAGACTTTACATACTGTTATGACAAGGTAAATCAGAAGGCGATCGTAAAGACAACAATCGTACAGTGAATTAGCTATAGATAATGATAGAATATTCATTTAGAATGTGTTATGTCATTTCATTAAGACAATTAAAAAATAGTAAAAGGGGGTTTGGATCAATGGATTTCGGAGTTATTGCAGACATGCGTCAGAAAAGAAAAGTTGAAAACCGCTGTCAGAAGCAACTGCTTGACATAGCATGGAACCATGCAGGCCTTGGGGTAAAATTAGAAATCAAATTCGACTTCCACATGGGAGAAGCATATATATTTTTTTCTTTGTATAATCAACTGTTGACCCGTTCCGTGACGGAACCTGGTGACCTGTGTGTTATTAGTTAAGTCTATGGGTATTTCGGAATTCAGTATGAAACGGGTTAAATATTGTCATGAATGTTAGGTAAAACGAGAAAGAAGTTCAGTTGTCGATTCGAAAGCTCCAGCTCGCCTCGATTCCTTTAAAATGGTGATTACTGGATATTAATATTACAGGTGGCAAATGTCTGTAATGGTCTTTGTATACATCTGTGAAATGGTACGAGAGGATTGCAACACAGTGGTATATTTGTTTTGTACTAGTGAGTATCTCGGATTAATTCAACACGGAAATGTGAAGTCGAAATAATGTAGAATGCACCAGAGATACATGTATATTACAAACAATCGAACAACCATTTACTGCCAGTTGTGCATATCTGTATCTATATATATTTCTGTCCCTCTCTTTCTCTCTCTGATATATATATATATATATATACATACATATATATATGTATATATATATATATATATATATATATATATATATATATACATATATATATACATATATATATATATGTACATGTATATATATATATATGAAGGGTTTGTTTGCAAAAACCGATAAGTCCATTTTTGAAGATTTTGAAGTACGATCTCTGTCAAAAAGTACAAAATAATACCTTTTAAATGATATATTGGTCACTACATATAAAGGTATATTTTTGAAGTTATGGTCAAAAGAGGCCAAAATTTTCTTATTATTCTCTTTATTTTTCTTGAACTTTAATCGCAAATATCTCCATTTGGCAAATATGGACTTATCGGTTTTTGCAAACAAACTCTTCAATGAAGACCTGAATATAAGTACAACCCAAGTCCAATTTCTAACCAAATTCAGTTTGACATGGGAAATTGCAGCTTGTGCATGGACTCATCTTGTGTATAAATGGTAAATCCTAATTACCCCCAGAAGTGCCTGAAATAAATGTGTTAAATCTTATATAAATGTAAGAATGAAGGACGTGGGTCATTCTTACATTCATATTATAGCGCCCTCTCTCGTCCTTCTCTCATCTCTATAGCAGAATACACTGTATCATGTATATGAATCAAAGAACGACCCAAGTCCATATGAATCAAAGAACGACCCAAGTCTATCACACAAAATGGCCTCCCCACAATTAATGTAAACGTTAATTGTCATAATAATATATGTTCTAATTTGTATATAATATTGCCTTCCCATCACAGTTAAATAGAATATTATTGGACAAATAAAAAAGATATGAAGTTTTTTTTAAGTTTACTCGAAATGTAAAACTTAAGTATAAATGACACCTTTAAAAGTGCATAAATGGAAAATAAACATCATTAGATCATATTATTTTCTTGTTAAACATGTTAAATTTTCGTCTTTACAAAGAGTCATGAACGTGGCAACATTTCTGATTGCAATATGAGTATTCTGTTTTGTCTTTAATGTTTTATGTACTTTGTATTTACCAATAAATTGTACATATCTATATACCGGAAAACAATATATAAATATAATTAAGCGTATGAGATAAAAGCTTAATATATGTCTTCACCAGATAAAAAGTTTGTCTGATGCTAAACTGTATTTTGACAACATGTCCGTGACTTCTCAGAAGGAAAAAGAAAACTGTAAAGATTTCCTCGCCAAAATCAGCAGGTATGCACATTTTACTTTCGCTTATGTTCTCCGACTGTTCACGGTTTGCGTCATTACGCACAACATTATAAGTTAAGCCACCTTTTCATTAAGAACAAAACAAATAATAACCATACCGAACTCTTTTTTTGTTAGACTGTTGAATCATTACAAACGGGAAAGTCAAAAGTCTATCCTATTTTTATTATTCAGGAGCGGATGAACTTTTCAAGTCAATTTCTTTGAACGAAAATTATGTTTTGATTGATGTTGCAATTGTTGCTTTTGTTATTCAAGTTATTGGTCCCAATAGGTGCAGTATACAACGGAAGTGATCTGACAAACAAACCGAACAAGAAGAAAAGAACAATGCAACAATAAAACAAAAAGAGCAGAAGGAGGCCTTGTTGAAGGACCTTGAAGGACCAAAGAAAGCCACACCCTCATGGACGTCGTGGCTCGTGCAGGCCCGCGAGCTCTCTTCATTGCCTACTAACGAAATTGAACGAGAAATTGGCGTACGCAGACACAGTTTCATGAAATATAGTCTTCTCGTCGTAGTCTGTAAAAACATAATGCTAATATATTCACGCCGATTCTGATGTTACGGGAAAATGACAAATGCTGTTGAATAGCTGCATTGCTGGGGAGGTAATTACGACATTAAAATATTTGCGCTTATAGTCAACTGTGCCACAAAAGCCCAAAATTAAATTGCCAAAAGTTTTTAGGATTCTAACAGTGCTATTCATCAGAAATTCAACAGAAAATGCTGAAATGAAAAATAAATTCCATTTATTGCACTTGGTATGAAAATGCTGATGGTACCGTGTCTATTAAAATAATGAGCTTATGATATGGTGCTCGTAAAATAAATGCATTGCTTTCAAGAGAAAGATATCATGTCCTAAATGTACTTATCATTATAGAGGATTTTTTTTTTCCAGATCAGTACATTGGTACGTAACTGCAGTCTCCAGGACACTTAGGTCTCAATGGAACTTTTTGTCGATTCCGGCGTGTTTTTCCTGTCTATTTGTTATTGTGTTTGACTTGTTATATTTTTTTTTCTAAATAACTGTTTGTTTGTTTTTTTTTGCACCATTCAAATATAAGTTCCGATATGTAATTGTATATTTATGTTAACAGGGATCTTTTTTAAAAGTAGCAAGCCCTGATATTCATGAGAGCTTCAAATAGGGGAAACGCTTCAACCTTTATTTTTTAGTATATTCTGAAAGAGCAATTCTTCTGAATTATTCTAAAATTTGGGATCATAAAGCGAATTGTTAATTGTGGTTTTTTTTTCAGTTTCAGTTTCAGTTCTCTAGAACACTCATTTTGTAGAATGGTATGATTAGGTTTGTCATAGAGGCTCATTTTATATTTCTCATAAGTCTTATACCCTCCCGTCATTTAGACTCTAATAACTTTTGAAAAGAGGCTGCTACTGCTTTAGCGCAATAGCAGTCTCTATGTATTGGGAGAGAAGCGTATCTCTGCATTGATATACATCTCATGACGCAAATTTATGATTTCTTTTACGCTTTGTTTTTCCGATACACACTGTATATCATAATACAGTATGTATACATGTAAATATATGAATATAGAAAATATTATACAAATGAATAAAGTCAATGGATGAATGAATTTCTTGAACTGGAGGAACACATGATTGGCCCAAGGGAAATCAAAAACTGTTCTCGGCAAACTGGTGATTTTGTTTGTATTTTTTTTTAGTATGCCGTATATATTTTTTCATTATCATCGCTATCATTTCATTGTAAATGTATGGATTGAAAATTCAGACCCATCAGTGCACGACGTCATTAATTTTGGACTTTCTTAAAATGAGTTTTATGAATGTTGACGAAATAAGTTCAATGAACCGAAAATATTTAATTTCACGGAGACATCGGAAAGTCGTTGATTGTTGGCCTTCCACTTAATTATCTCTCCCGGAGCTTTCCGAGTGATATGAGCTTGCACGGGTGTTTGAATTTTTTTACTCACACTTAAATCAATCACATTCATAATTTGATAATTTCCATGGACGCTCTGCCAAGATAGCCCATGACAACGATGGTGGATGCTTATCCGCTTTTGGCATCGTCTACCAATTCTCATTCACGTGGAGGGCAATTGCTGGCGGTGCGTGCAGCTGCTTGGTCTAATGGTCTGCCATTGCGAAAGCGGCCTTGTGTAAAAACTGTGCAGGGCCCACTGATCTCCCCTCTAACTGGATGTGCGGAGCGGTCCGTTGATTGGAAGCCGCCGCGTTCCATTATCCGCCATGTTTGTTCCCCCAAGAAGAGCGCGATCTCGTTGCTGACATACACTGGACATGTTGTGACGGAGCTGCCTGCAAACTCTCGGAAATCTTCATGGCAAATAAAATATAACGTTGGAAAACATTCAATCTATCCCTCCCATCTCTTCTCAAATCCACATACATGTATATTACATACATATTTACATATTTATTCGACTTTTCTTTTTATTCTCTGTAGATCTTTTCTGTTTTCTCCCCATCATCGCATATCTCTATCTCGTGCGGTCAATTGCTCTTTTTGCACGTAAATAAACTGTTGGTTTTTTTTAGTCATCTTCTCACTCTCGATCCGTGTCCCTTTCTTCAGATTAATACATGTATATCCCTTTCAATATCTCTCTCTCTCTTCTCTCCTTATTCCATATCACTCCCTCTTCTTCCCCAGCCTCATCGCTCTTTCTTCTCTCTCTCTCTCCCCTATCCCTCTCTCATCCACTTCAAACTCTTTCTTCCCCAATCAATCTCTACCTTTCTTCCCTCCCATCCGACCCTCATTCTCTTTCTTTCTCTACCTCTCTCTCTCCCTAACCCCCACCCCTTCCCCAAAAGAAACTGTTTACAGTTTCGTTTTAGTCACTCTTTTTTGTAAAAGTATATTTAAACATTCATTTAACCATACAGTGAACACCTCTGGCAAAGACTGACTTTTTTTTTTCTTTTTTTTAATTCAAATTTTGACTGAAACAAAACTATTTTCAATATAAAATTTTGAAACAGATTTTCATTTATGTCGCAATTTCTTATGAATTTTTGCCATCTTCCATAAAAACAAACAGAATCTATTTCCAACTGCAACTATGATTTTCAATGAAGGACCTCAGAGAAATAAGCTTTTAAGTACCCAGAGCATTAAAATGTGAATATGCTCTAAATTGAATTTCTGTGTAATACTGTTCACATCCACTGAGGTCTTTAATTGAACAGAAGGTTAAAAATCACTTGAATTGCATGTATGTAAAATCAACATAATCATTACACCCCAAAATGACAAATCCAAGGTGATAACATTTCCAACTAACACCTCCCTACCAATTTAATAAACTTTCAAAATATGAATGTAAATCCTTAACTCCTCATTGGCGCAGTGAATCTAAAGCACCCAAGACAATGAAATGCATAAAGGTATAGCCACATTAATCACTTACAGAACTTCCAAATTGTTCTATTCATTAATGACTAATATCCCTTATTTTCTGAAGGCACATAGATGTATTATTGCAATTTTACAGGAACCAACCTGCAGGACAATGCATGACAAACATTTCATGCAAGGCAAGATACTGTATTACGTTTTGATTTTCTTTGATTGGAAATAAACTATGATTGAACTTGAACTTGAACTTGAACTGTATGCAGAGGCAAAAAAGAGGCATTATTGCGTAAAACTGATGTATTGCATATTTATGTAAAGGCTTTACATTGGAAACTATTGCACTGGTCAAAACTTTGCCTTCTATTGCCCTTGTACCCTTACGCATATATAATATAGAAATAAAGACGGCTATGAGAGTCATGGCTGATTTTATAGGCTCAAGGGGATCTCAGAACCATGCAATGACCCAAGGCGCGCAAGCCCCGCGGGTCATAGCATGGCTCTGAGATCCCCGCGAGCCTATGAAATCAGCCATGACTCGAATATCAAAGCAGTCTATATTTCTTTTATATACCGAGCAGCAATTACATTCTAAAACATGGATTTTGACTGAATACATATGCTGATTGGTTGAAAAGAATGTAAAATGTAAGATCGCGTTCAACATGCAATTTCGCGTATTGAATACATGACTGTAATTAACATTATGGGAATCTCAGTGCACAAAAGAGCAATTTGCACGTATACAAATGGCATTTGACGCTGACAACGTACCAAGCATAATCCGAGTCCATTAATTGTGACGTCACAAGTACTATTGCCCTCTGGGGCGGGGCTTAGTACTTTTCAGTGGGCATAGTTAAAATCATGACTGCATTTTCGACCAATCAGATTGCAGGATTCTTGGATTGAGGTATTTATCCCTGATATAAAATGGATTCGCCATATGAACAAGAAAATTGCTGTATCTTACATACAATGTACATGTTCAATACGTACAAATAACCCTGATACAAAAGCAATTTTCGTATTCATTAGAACATTCTGTATCATTCCACTGTACTTCAAAATGCTAAAATATTTCAAACATTATGCACTATTATGAGTATTTGAATACATATCAAATACACTGTACTTGAGTTGAAATGGAATAAAAAATTAAATACTAGCAAACTACAAAATACTGCAAGTTATGAAGAAATAAACAAAGCAAAAATAATACCCGCAAGAATGGCTCTATCAACTAAATTGAAGGTGTTTTCTATGAGGCAAGAAATAGAACACTTGCTAATCTACACGGCATAATGAAAGTACAGTGATCTAAAAACAGTTGCATGAAAAACACTGGTAAAAATAAGACTTGCAAGAATGGCTTTATATTATAAATTGAAGATGTTTTCTATCACGCAAGAAATAGAACACTTACTAATCTACACGGTATAATGAAAGTACAGTGATCTAAAACAGTTGCATGAAAAACACTGGCAAAAATAAGACTTGCAAGAATGGCTTTATATTATTATACATTAAAGATGTTTTCTATCAGGCAAGAAATAGAACACTTACTAATCTACACAGTATAATGAAAGTACAGTGATCTAAAAACAGTTGCATGAAAAACACTGGCAAAAAATAAGACTTGCAAGAATGGCTTTATATTATAAATTGAAGATGTTTTCTATCAGGCAAAGAAATAGAAGACTTGCTAATCGGTATGTAAGTACAGTAATCGAATAACAGTTGCATGGAAAAGAAAGAGAAAAACACTGGCAAAAATAACACTCGCAAGAATGGCTTCATATTACCTATTGCCAATCCAACTACATTGTAATATATCACCTGTTTTCTAGCTAATTGATTTCATATTTTGGAATCAGGAATATGAAATCAATTTACAAACATGACAATCCAATAAAGTTATGAAGGTATTTATAAACAACCAAATTTAGCACTCTTGAAGGTATAAACAACCAAATTTAAAACTCTTGAGTATTCCACTGAATGAAGGGGAAATACTGCATGCATGTAGTTCAATTACCCTAAGCGTATATAATTAGCTGATTGGATGATTCCTGGAATAAGCATGTTATATTCTGCAGTAACTTCAAATTTGAATGACATTAAGAATCATACGTATAATGTCGCTAGCACTTCCGACTTGGAAAAAGGAAACTACAGAGCAACTGAGATACATCTGAATTGCAGTGTGTTGAATCTGAAAAACAGTGATAAATTCATCTCATTGATGTCTGAAGAGAATCAGTTTTGACATCTGTTTGCGGACTTTCTGGCCTGTGATTTGTTCCGTCTTTCTTTTCCCTAGATGGAACAGTTTGATTTTCGTGTAGCAGGATGAAGCAATTTTTACAAGATTGTGGATGTGGCTGCCTTCAATGGTAGTGTCAAACTGATGGCCACTGAGTTCAGGGAACAGATTTAAGTGTGATGTGTTGCTGAGGACTGCCATGGAGATCGCTGTTGCAACACCAGTTCCTCGTGGAGTCGCCTTGTGTTGGCTATCCATCTCTGAAGCCTCTCGGGATTGCAGTGTGGAAATCTGACACAAATGAAAAGGCAGAATGAAGTATTAATTGTAGTACCGGTAGTATCTTTCATGAGCAGAAAATACCTGCTTTAGCAAAAATCAACCTAGAATAAATGGCTAATTGATCGCAAAAAGCAAAAATGATGACAGCTTCATCACCTTTGCCAGCACACAATATCGATGGGAATTAGAATTATCCACAGTACTGTAGCGGAAATGCAGTTCGCCCAATGCCAAGGGTACGCACATGCCCCGAGATCCTCACTCAATTATGTAGGAGTGCCCGTTGATTCATTTGTTTGTGACATTCACATTAATATATGTAGTTGTGAGAATATGTGCAAAAACTGAAAAAATATCACCCAATATCTTAAACATCTATTTTCATGCACAAGCATTTAGGTCCGTTACTTTCCCTTTCTCCATCAAGACTAAACTATGATTTAAGTCATGCGTTATTCAAAAGTATTATTATACATTATATTATACATGGCATACTCGTGAAATAGGCCCCACCACTCCGTGTCCGTACTTATACTACGGCAGCTCGCCTATATATACTCGTGAATTCAGCCCCACCGTGTGGCGTTCATCGGTAGGTAAGCACGGCGATGGGGTTTCCTTCCACAGTATAAAAATGCTCGTGAATGCGACCCCACCAAACGGCGTTTACGCGAACTTGATACAGCGGTGGGGCCGATTTCCACAGCAAAGCATCTTTCGTCCTCCTTTTCTTGTCGGAAGGACTCCCTAAAGTCCCTCGACTAATTTAACGGCCAATTTAACCATAAATACAACCCTACCTAACCCTAAACCCTAACCCTAACCCTAGGACCTACCCTTGCTTGCTATTTTAAACGCACGGGTGCACGCACACTGCGGTGGGGCCTATTTCACGATTTTGCCTTATACGTATTATACATGTATTATACATTATTTAAATTAACTTCACATGCTTTTAATAATAATACTGATCATAAACTAGGACACATTAACGGGATATTTTCAATGACTAATTCAAGAACGCACACATATTTGAACATATGAGACTGAGAACAAAAATGGTGCTGTTTACCTGTGAAAAGTAACACCTTTTTCTCTGTTCCTACGGTCATCCCGATTGGTACAACCAAATGCAGCGCATGACGGCATCTACAACTTCTCATTACATGACACATCCACTTGAAAAAAATGGAGCAAATGACGTAAAATTAGGAATTCACGGTACAGATCGGCGTGATTAGCGTGTACTTTTCACTGTCTCCGGATTCGCTTTTGGGGGAACAAACATGGCGACTGTACAACTTCCGGTGACTTCAGCGCGGAATAGGCCAATCACTGCACGTCCGCACATCCAGTTAGAGGGGAGATCAGTGGCAGGGCCCTGTTTTATCAAGATAAAGTTAGCGTTGATTGTGAAATCAACGCTAACTTTATCCAACTTCAAGTCTGCTATAACTTTAAATCAACTGCAAGTTTCCGTTTTACGAAGAGACTTAATAGTCGATTATAGTTATAGCTGATCACCATGACTTAATTGTTGATTTAGTCAAAACTAAAAACACGGGACGAGGCTGGTTTCCGGTACTGTCTGCTTAAAAAAAAAAATACAATAAACAAAAAACAACAAAAACATGATTGTTTGCCATGGCCACGGATTCATAGTCTGCTAGTGCGACGCAGTAGTATTAGCGCTATACAGCCGCTGAAGGGTTGTGTTTTGAAGATTGTGTTAGACGGTGAGTTCAAACATCACGACCATGGTGTCGTAAATGTTTGTTTGTTTGTTTGTAATATTTTGTTTTGTTGGAATTTTGCTGTAATAAGTTTGGGACCTCTTTTATGACAGTCTTCAGCGTGATTATGGTGTACTTTGTGTTTCCCCATGGAAATATAAACAAAATTTGTTTATCTGAACAAAAATCATATCGAATTATATCAAAGTGTATTATAACAGTTTATTTTTACAAACATCAAGGTGTAGAATACACACATCTGTATCTTACCGTGGATAAATGGTTTTTTGTCTGTGAATCAATGGAAAAAATACAAGTGATACACTATTCGATTAGTGTAGCATGATTTTGGATACTGACCGGAAGTACGTACTGTGTTTTGAAGGCCATAACAGGGAGTGAGTTCCATACATCAGGTCCATGGTGTCTCAAATGTTTTTTTTTATGTCTTTTTTTATGTTTTTTTTTGTTTTTTGTTTTTTTTTTTTTTTGCTGTGATAAGTTTTGGACCTCTATAATGCCACTCTTCTGCGTGATATGATGTTCCATGAAGGACATGTATTGCTGATGAACCTGACTCTAAAAGTTAATATAATTTCTTGGATTTGTAATTATGGAAAGTAACGTTGTGTTTCCCCATGGATGGAATTATATGATAAGTGCTGCATATGCATGTATAAAGAGATATTTTTAGCCTTTGAAATGTGACAAAGAAATATTTATGTATATAATATATATATATATATATATATATATATATATATGTGTGTGTGTGTGTGAGTGTGTGTGTGTGTGTGTGTGTGTGTATGGGTGTGTCTGTGTGATTTATTTCGACAATTTTGGTTTTGTTTTGATTGACTGGCCAACATAATGTGATCAAGTCTGTACTCAGAGGAGTTTTATAGTATAGGTATGAGTTTGCCAAATAATCTTCCGTTGAAAAGGTTTTGAGGGTTTAAAGGGTTCGTACAGCTTTGGTTGACACTTAATTTCATGTTTCTAACATTTTTTTTTTTGTGAGATAATGAGAAACCTCTTATGAAATATGAAAGAGTGTGTAATTCTATTAGGAATTCAACGTTTATTTGATGAAAATTGGTTTTGAAATGGCTGAGATATCCAAAAAAACAAAAAAACAAAAACACGATTCTAATAAAGTGAGGGACCCACCATTTATTACAATCGCTTTATTTTACTTTGTTTTTGGATGTTTCAGTCATTCCAAACCCGATTTTCATTAAATAAACTTTGAATTCCTCTTAAAATGGTACGCTCTGTACTATTTCTTAAGTGTTTTCTTGTTATCTCGCAAAAAGTTAAAAGCCCAATACTTATCTCCACCAATACTGTACCATCCCTTTAATTTCCTTTGATAAAATTTCTTTAATTTGCGTTATAGAAGTGTAAACGTGGGATAGGAAGCTATGATTCTAGGTATATCTATTCAGTATTGTTGAATGAATTTTGGTGGATGTAATCATTTGCTGAAATAAAAGGGCGGTGTATACCATGTTTGAAATTTCTCATGTTGTTTGCATACATATGGGTTCATTGCTTAACTAAGTATATCTTCAATATCTAAGGAAAAACTATGCGCAGGGTAAATCCTTCAGTTTCGAATCAACTCCAGCTACGGTATTTTGTACACAATAACACTTGATTTTATTATTCATTTATTATTTTGTTTTTACAACAAGGAGTGTTATTACAAAAACTTATCAATAAATTGTCATGTTGTTGTTGTTGTTGTTTTTGTTGTTCTTTGCTAGAGTGATGTTGGTCCCTACTTATTTTCCATTATGTGAGAGGAACTTATGTCTAACAGGTAATGGCTTCAGTATAAGCATTTTTTAAAAGACAAACAAACAAATAAACAAACAATAGCAACAGAACAAAGAGAGAATCAAGAGTTCATGACGACACCATCGAATTTACCTTTCATATTTTCTCGACCAGCATACACGATTCCGTTAAAACAATACAACTTTTCAAAACTCTTCACTTTTTACCTCAGGTTAAAATTTGAAGAGTTTTTGTTTTTGTTATTATATACAAGTAAGTCATGACCACATTGTGAGGAGGATAAGTAATATTACTAATGTTTTAATGTCAATAAGCTCTTAGACACAACAAGACTGTTTTCACCTCTTTTCGTGTACTTGTGCAAAATTTGTATAAACATGGAAAAAAGAAAATGTTTATACCAGCACAATATTTCCATTTTTTTTCCGAAGGAAAATTATTTAAGTTAAGATCAAGTAAAAGTATAATAAATAGAACAACTTACAGTAGCTTTTGCATAATAAATGGAGAATCAATTGTGATAGATAGTTTGCCTATACGTTTAAACTAACGGATTTCAGTCAATCCTTGATGTGTACGTTGTACACCTAACATATACAAGCCAACTCCACCACCAACTCAGAACTTTTTTCATCTCGTATGTCTATTCATGGCGTGTCATGTTAAGCAACTCAAGCTAAAATTTAAGGCATGAATTGATTATTAGAAAGAATGGGTGGTCCTACGGCAGACAAAAGCTACTGGAAGGAGAGGTCTGAAATTCTTTTAACTTTTTTAACTCACCCTTGCAATTCCAGCAATTAATAAAGATGACTCATAAATAAAAGTGCACGAATCACTGTAAAAGACGATAATTGTGATGCCTCATCTGGACAGCCTTTAATATATGAAGACTTTGTTCGCAAAAACCGATAAGTCCACTATTGAAGGTTTTGAAATACGGTCTCTGTCATAAAGTACAAAATGATACCTTTTAAATGATATATTGTTCACTATATTATAAAGGTACATTTTTGAAGTTATGGTCAAAAGAAGCAGAAATTGTCTTATTATTCTTTTTATTTTTTCTTGACCTTAAATCGCAAATATCTCCATTTGACAAATATGGACTTCTCGGTTTTTGCGAACAAACTCTTCATATTATTTATAGACAGAATATAATAAATCCGGACAAAATATTTGAATTAAAGTATTTCCTCGTGTTTTGCAGCAATGCTCATTCAATTCGGCACACATGCTGCATAGTAATTATTTCTTGCGCTCCCGTTTTCGTCCCGGTTTCGGACGAAAGTTTTGCAGCCTCGAGAGGCTTACTATCGTACACGATTATTTGGATCAACACGTAGCTACGACGCAGGCGCTGCAGCCTGCATGCATATTATAGGGAAGCCCGTACCATGCGTGTATGCTGTCCTACATAGTTATTGTACAGCATGCATAGCACAGCGTAAAGCTCAATGTAATCACCAATACGACATGCTGATTGGTTAATGTGGAGTTATCGGCGTTTGCAAGAAAACGAGAAGTGGACTTATCATTCTTTTCCAGCAAAGCACTGTCTTAGAATGAAATAATGCATAATATATTGCGTTCTGTCAAAAACTAATTATATCTTCAGAATATGAAGAGTTCAGTTTTAAAAGGTACTACATCCATAATTTCAAGCTCTGAGAAAAACTGGATTTTTTTTTATTATCATATTTACCAAGCTCAGAATGGATTGACATTTTTCCCCATTATTCTGCTGAATGATACGACACTAAGACCATTCTTTAAGGAAATTCAGGTCCTTTAATACATTTATATTTGGATTTTTGTAGATGTGGTAACTTTTGAAACCGAATGTGGATGTAGTAACTGTTGAAACCGAAATTTCACATATCAGACATAATTATGTTCATTTTGATGTATAATGAGATATATTGTGGATTTATTTACTCTTGTTATGTGGGCTCGATGGGGACGGGATGCGAGTCCAAAATGGCCTATATTAACCCGTTTAGGACGAGTCCCGAGTATACTCGGGCAGGTGTCTATGGGAAATGCGTGCTGTAGCAAAATCAAACCGTCCTCAACGGGTTAATTATACTCTGCTCCATTGGCCGGCCAAAATAACAAACCAACAAACCAATGCGCACAGCTAAATGCCTCTTTCCCCTTGTTTGCCATTATTTTGAATGAATGATTATCATTGGTCATACGCATTAATTAACCAAATCTGGACAGATTCAATGTTCTAGATCCGTCGAGCGGGGGGGGGGGGGGGGGGGGCATCCATTTTTTTTATAAAATGTAATAGGCGAGAGGTCGCAAAGAGACAACGCCCCTATTGGGATTACCCAACCATGCAAAAGGGCAGTTAAACATACTGTACCAATCATGTTCCCCAGCCCCTATTCTTTTTTTTTTTTTTTTTTCGACAGGCATTATTTCTCATTTCCTTTCTATGTTATACGTCCCACCTCTTTTGTTTTCTGTTTTCTTCATTATTTTTTTTTTTACTCTTTCACTTCTCACCAGGTAATTTCTCATTTCCCTTTTGTTTTTTATCTACCAGGCTTTATCTCATGATTTATTTCCTTTTTATTTTGTTTGCATTATTTTCTTGGGCTATTTTTCTCTGTGAATTCCCCTTTCACGTGTCTCAAGAATACTGTCGTTCCATTATTTTTTTTTTCAATCTATGTAAATTCAGAGGGAAAAGGTGGAAGAGCAGCATCAGAATCTGTTGTCCTTTCTCAACGATTTTTACATTAGTGAGCTCTCCTTCATTTTCCTCCATTGTTGATCAAAATGTGATGAATTTGTTTTCGAGATATTTGTCAGATTGAGGCCAAAAGCGAAAAAACAACTTCTATTGCTTACAGATTAGGTGAGTAGACAATAAGGTCTGTTTAATGCTGCTCTCTGACTGGTCAACTTTCACGATGATGTCACTGGAGTGGATGTAGTACCTTTCTGAAACCGAACTGATTTTTCACTGTAATTTTAAAAGACTGGTTAGAAATTCAGCTTTTTGTTTGTATATAAAGTGTGAAGAAGTTTGTCTCATGTTAGATTTTAATCTGAAAAAGTCCCCTACTTCTAATATAATGGTAATACAATATGTGATAATAATAAGAAAAATACATCAAGCATGAATAACAACAATAAAAATAATAACACATTGGAGGAAAAAAAGTCTTCTTCGCGACCATGAAAATCAATATCCTCGTTGGCTCATGGCTCGTGCAGGGCTCTCTGCCTATGTGCTACTAGGTTTGATACTAATTTTGAACTAATAAACTGTGTAGACGCGCTGAGGGCGCTCTTAAAGCACTCAATCCTGACAATCCTAGCATAATCGCGTAAGGATCGCCCCATGCCTTCCCGTGTGTTGTTGTTGTTGTTTTTTTTTTTTTTTGTGTGTGTGTGTATGTGTGTGTGTGCGGCAATCTCCTCCGAAGCCGTCGTTTCCGGGCCCCCGAGACCGGTGCCGTCGGAAGCAGAAGGGTCTCTTCTATTCCCCGTCAGGGTTTCGTCCGCGCTTCACCTCCATGTCGACGTCGAGGGCGGCACATAAAACAGGAGAAACAAAAACATGCGCTGACTCCCTTGTTTCAATGGGATAATAGTGTACAGCGAAAGCTCTAGATCATCTTTCGGGTTCAAGGACTGTTCCCCCGGAGTACAACTCCCCCGGAGACTACTCCCACCTGACAACTACCCCGGAGGACGACTCCCCCGGAGGACGACTCCCCGGAAGACTACTCACCCGGAGGACTACTCCCCCTGGAGGACTACCCCCTCCCCCTCGACGACTCCCCTGATGACCGATCCCATGGTCGACCACCTACACCACGTTTCATGACAGAATTTGATTTGAATTCCTGGTGACGCTGATCTTTCAAGAGTGACAGAGTTAACTTTGAGTTTGTGTGAACGTAGCTTAATTCATCTATTCATTTGTTCATTCATTTAGTTTTATAATGATGATTGAGCTTAGGCTAAGTACGCGGAAATTGATTTAAGAAATAACGCAAAAATAGAGGTTTGGCAACATTATGCTGTAAAACTAAGGGGTCATCTTGTCCCTTAAATCAAAAATTCACATCAGCTGTCCATCTTATTAATGCGCTTTGAGCTATTATATCTTATTTCATAATATTTACAGTCTGAAAGAATATAAATCCCATTAACAAAAACTGTCAACGTGAAAAAACATATCACACAATAGGAACGTCACTGTATTGTTATATTTCTGAAATAAGTTTCTTCCTTCCTTTATATCTAGAGGAAGGTTCCACAAACCATGCGTTCTTTTGAAGAATTTTACAATGTAAGTTTGAATGTTATCGCATATGTGTCTTTGTGTATTTGAGACACCTTGGTAATGGGTAAACTTTCCTTGTATTTATTATGATATCACGTTATGAATAACTGATGGCCGGCAAGGAATCAATTCAACAAAATAAGAGTCATTGTGGGAGCGACGGAGCGAGCGAGTTTGATTTTTTTTTTTTCATTTTGCATTTTTGCAGTCCAAACTTGCTCGTTCTCGCTTTGATTATCCGAGTTTATTGCACGTTGATATTCATTTCAAATTGATGTAGAAAGAAAACAAGACTTCGGGGAGGGGGGGGGGGGGGTGGGGCTAGACGCTCACCCGAGTATCACAGTCACCACATCTGGCGCAATATCCTTGTATCTCCATTTTTCAAGGAGGAGCCCTTCCCCCCCCCCCCCCCTCCCCCTCCCCCTTGGGCTACATACCCAATAAAATTGACTTTCGGTCCCTATCCCATAAGAATGATTCCCACCAACTTAGGGTGAAATCTGCACACTGGTTCTGAAGAAGATGAAAATGGAATTCACTCCCCCCCCCCCCCCCCCACTTTCACCCATCTTTAGTGGCCCGGTTCCCCAAGGGGATTCTCCTAAATATTGCCGTGGAAAACATATTCTTTATCTACATAAAACATATCTTGACTGTAATGCTTTAGGGTCTAGAGAGAAAGATTTCTCATTTTTAAGGGGGGGGGGGGGGGGGTTGGCTACCCCCGGCCCCCTGGGGACCACATGAAACAAACACAGAAACAACTTTGGGATCCATCCCCAAAGGATGGTTCTCAGTAACTTTGGTTGAAATCTTCCCACTGGTTCTGAAGAAGAATAAAAAAGGTGTTTTTTTTTTCCCAAGCCCCCCCCCCCCCCAGCTTTCGATATTGAAGCACTGCAAAGCTTGAAGATTGCCCCTATTTTTAATTAATAGTGACATGCCCATATACTTTATACGGAAGCTTTAAAGTGCCATTCGACTTGGAGACTTGGCGACATAATTTATCTTGTCAAGTCAACATAATAGTTCTATCATGTCGACTTATCAACTTTATAAGTTGACATAGAGACAAAAATTATCATTTATTTATTTATTTCAGTTTTATTTCCACAGGGTAGTCTCATCAAGACCAGCTCCTGCTCTTCCAGAGAGCCCTGCCCATGATAAAAATACATAAACATTCATCGTAACACAAAGTTAACCTTCATACATTATTGAACAGTAAAACATTAAAATCTACACACATGAATACTTATCATAATACAGACAATCAAAATGAAATAAAATCATCTCAATAGATATATTTCTTTACATAGAATAAAAGTGGAATAACCCATCCCCCTCCCCCCCCCCCCCCAACAAAAACTAATAATTACAAACCGTCACGTCTACGTACGCACACACAATGCAGGCCACTTGGCGCAGACACGTTGGTGCACCAACCCGAAATCTAACCCTGCCATTACTCCCGCGCACGCACGCACGCACGCACACATGTATACCATTACACACACACACACACACACACACATACACACACACATTTACACACACACACACACACACACACACACACATGCACACACACATCCGCGCGCACACACACATGTACACACACACACACATGCACATACACACACGCACAACAAGTGAACATGCGCGCACACACACACACACACACACAACACACACTCACTCATACATCGTCCCATACTTACACTCCACTTCCAAATGCATAGCGAACCCATGCATGATACATAGTGTACCTGTATGGGGGATGCACACACACAAGCCGCGGGAAGGTGAGACCTCCGTGAGTACCCGTGCGCCTACACTGTACGTACACACATACACGTGCTCGCGTGTTATACACAATAATTTTCTATACATACAGTACGATAACAGTCATTCATGTGCGTGTATAAAATAGCAAGATTTAAAAAACAAAACAAAAATGTCACACGTCTACGATCTGTACTTAAAACCTTCATAGAACAAAGTGGTATGAAATCACCTTCAACATGCAAATACGGGTAAAACAAAATGATCAAGGCACCGCTATAGACAAAATAAACAAACAAACAAACAAACAAAAAAACAAAAGAGGTACCCGCACTCCTTCCCGTGCAGGGTCACAGAAATAACCTATATGGTATGTGTGATTTCCATGTCACCTTAACCTGAACCTTAAAGCAAAAATAATAAAATCCGAAGTTGCTGTTTAAAACACTGCAAAGATTTACAGTTTTGAACGAATAACGGTAGTTTGTTGAACAGTTTTGCTCCGGTAACTGCTAAGGTGCGAACCTTAAAATCTGTCTTACATCTTGGAATAAATAAGGGACTATTAATAGCATATCGCGTAAAATAATATACTGGTCGTTTACTAATACATGAATTCAAATACATTGGGACTACATTATTCAATATTTTAAAAACCATCAAACACTGTTGGTACTTAATCCTTTGTTGCACTGTTTGCCAATTCAAAATACTGATAAGGTTACTTTGTGGGGTGGAATAATCTGCACGTAATATTAATCGTGCATACCTATTTTGTAACTTTTGCAATTTTGCGATGTTTGCTTTAGAGGTATTTCCCCATACGCTGTTACAATAAGCTATATGCGGCAGTATCAACGAGTAATATAACTTTCTTAAAAGTCTCTTGGATAAATAATGCTGAACTCGTCGAATACAAACAATCGTATTTGATACCTTTTTAACGATATCATGTATGTGTGAAGACCATAGTAAATGCTTGTCAATCGTAACACCAAGGTACTTGATTTTATCTACTGATTCTAACAGATTGCTATTGTATTTGATGGAAATGTCAGCATTTTGAGTTTTTCTCCTAGAGCCAAAAAGTATCGTTTTTGTTTTGGTTGCATTTAAGCACATACCATTGCATTGTAACCATTGAACTACATTATTGAAATCTTTTTGCAGATTGTTTTCACATGATTGTTGATCCTTTGCCTGATTAAACAATGCCGTGTTATCTGCATACAGAGAGATGTTTGTCTCCGGATGGAGGTTTAGATTACAAATATCATTGACGTACAAACAAAATATCAGCGGTCCCAAAATGGAACCTTGTGGTACACCAGATCTCACTGTGAGATAGTTACTCATGGTCCCTTGTATGCTAGTACAATGTTGCCTATTTAAGAAGTATGACTTAAACCACGCCAATTCAACTCCATTAATGCCGTAACATAACATTTTTGGAAAGATCAAATGATGAGGTATAAGATCAAAGGCCCTTTTCAAATCTAGGAAAACGGCATCTGTGACTCTGCCTTTGTCCATATTGTCAAGAATTTTCTCTACTATATGGGTTAAACATGTGACAGTTGAATGACCAGGTCTAAATCCTGATTGAAATTCGCTTAACATTGATTGTTCGTTCAGGTATGTATATAATTGCGTATGCACAGCTTTCTCAAGAATTTTGGACAATGTTAGCAGCACGGAGATGGGTCTATAATTACCTAGTTGCATTCGATTTCCTCCTTCGTGAATAGGAGTTATTTTTGCTATCTTAAACTCGCTCGGAAAACAGCCATGTTCTAATGAACAGTTAAACAGCTTTGTTAAAGCACCAACTATGGAAGGAGCAGCTATTCTAAGCAACCTTGGAGGTATATCATCAACTCCAACTGCTTTAGACGTATCAAGATGAGATAGTTCCTTTAATACAAATTCTTCCTTAAGTTCAACAAACTTAAATACATTTTCAGTCTGATGTAACGTCTTTAATGCATTTGCATTAAGATTTCGGGTGTCCGTATTACCTAAAATTTCATTTTGTACATTATTTAAAAATTTATTAAAAAGTTCAGCCACATTTTCTTTCTCTTCTATAATTTCATTATTCAAAACAATCTTAATTTCAGAACTACAATCTTTTTTAGGCAACAATTGTTTCAATACTCTCCATGATGATTTCATATCACAATTCTTATTACATAAATTTTTATAATAATTTCGTTTCAGTTTCTTGTTCAGAACATTTGCTGCATTTCTCATATTTCTATACTCTTCCCAATAATGCAAACTTTTATACTTATCATATTTGCGCTTAAAATAATCACGATCACGTGCTATACTCAAATACTCATTCGTTATCCATAGTGACCCTTTAGACTTTCTTTTTATAGTGATGTAGGGAGCATGACGATCACAGACCTCTTTTACTCTACATTTGAAGATATGCCACATCTGTTCTACGTTTTCATTTCTCACAAACTGATCATCCCACTTTATGGTATCGAGGTCTTGCTTAAATGCATCTTCATCAAAATGCCTATATGAACGAAATGTTATCAGTGGACATCTTGATACTGGCGGTTTTTCTTTTAAGACAAGGTAAACCAATGAGTGGTCACTAATTCCCATTGACTGTGTGCCATTTTCCAATGATTTTAGATTATTTGTAACAAGAATCAAATCAATGAGAGTTTTACTGTTTGGCGTTATCCTTGTAGGGTTTTTGATCAATTGAGTAAATTGCATGTTATCACAAAAATCAAAGATTTGCCGCTATAGATTATTCTTTGTCAACATATTGCAGTTAAAATCACCAAGTATCAAAATGTCCTTTGATAAGTCACTAACTTTTTCTAAATTTATTTCAAAACGATTAAAAAATGTATTTCCACTGTTTGGCTGGCGATACACAATACTAAGTAACTTTGAATTGTGATTTTGTAGTCTTATTTCAAGCCACATCATTTCTAGCTCACTGTCTTCGAGATCACTTCTTCTTACATATGAAATATTAGCTTTTATAAAACAACGAACTCCTCCACCTTTTTCGTCTCTATCTCTCCTTTCAAAACAATATCCATCTATGTGTAATAAAGAGTTGGATATACTTTCACAGAGCCACGTTTCTGAGATTGAAAGTATTTCATATGGGTTATTCTCCAAAAATAATTTCAAATCATCAACCTTATTTCTCAAACTTCTTATATTAATATGCGAAATTTTTAATCCCTTACTTTTTGGAAATTCAGATGAAATTTTTGAGGAGTCATCATCACATGACATTTGTGACAAATCAGTCAGGTGGGGCTGCTGATATTTAGTATTCATATCAGCGTTCCAAAATGGCATTTGTTGAAAAAGACACTTGGGACATTCCCACTTAAAAAACTGATAAGATGTATCATTATACTGCCTAGGAGAGACACATCCACATTTAATGTGTATCCATTGAATGCAATTTGTACAGAGTAAGGCCTTATGATTGCATATAACAGGTTTTTGACAAACGTTACAAAAAGATGATTCAACCATAAATAAAAACAAAAACGATTCTACATTCAAAAACAAACACTAACATCTACCTGAAATGATCTGTAGGGTAGATAGATATATACAGTAAAATAAATGTAATACATACAAGAGTTTACTAACCACTATAAGGTCGTATACAAATGCGAAAAGAGGGAACTTGGACAAAATAAATGTATTGAATAATCACAACATTATGAGCTTAACTGGCATAGTTATATTCGTATACAAAATTGCGCAGATATTCCTATCAATATATTACTTTCTTTTCTTTTTTTATGGGCTGTGGAGTATTGTAGAATTTGCTGTTGAAGCAGAAATTCTTGAGTTCAGTTTAAGTACCTGTCTAGTTTGGTGAGGTCGTCTTCCCTTGATACAATCACACGTCCCATGTCATTACGTAGCTTGACACAAATGCGTCCATCCTGGGTCCATATTCTGCTGATTATTTTCTTGTATTTGCTCCTGATCTTCCAGAACAGATCTTTTCGCTTTTTAGTGAGACTCTCATTGATGTACACTATGTTGTTTGCATTCTTGAGCTTGAACCTCGCACTATAAACACTTTCGCGTTTGCGGTAGTTGGCAAATTTCACAATCAGGTTCCGGGTAGGTGTCCGTGAAGCGTTTTTCGTTGACGAGCCTCTGGTGGAGACGCCACTGGCTTGGTTGCGCGTGCTCGGCTTGCCCAGTCGATGAGTACGGTCAATGTCCTCCTCGCAGATATCGACTCCGAGGTCACTTCTGAAAAATTGGATGATTTTGGTGTCGGTATCTCATCGGGGGTCTCGGGTATGCCACTGAAGATGAGACATGTCCGTCTAGAGTATTGCTCAGCCTCGTCATTGGCGTCTTGCAAGTCATGGATCTGCTTCCTCATTGACGTTATTTCATCATTCTGTTCGTCAATGTCAAATTTAACCGAGTCGGTTACCTCTTGGCAAATGGACTCCTTCATATTGTGGAGCAACTTTTCTTGTATGGTACGAACAAGTTCGTTCACGAAGACATCATCTTTGAGGAGGTTTTCGATGACTTGTCTTATAGCGGAGTTCAGACCCGTCTCGGTTGGTATCTGTGCCGAGTCATTCGTCGAAGTACTCTGTACGCGCCGGTTTCGAGTCACGTGATCAGCGTACGTGTCGAGAGGCGCCGAATTTAAACACACAGGTGGTTCTTCGGCTTGGTCCGGTGCACAACTAGCGAGAGCTGGTTGTTCCTGCGCGGGCTCTTTGGGGGAGCCAGTGGGCTGTTGCTGGTTGGTAGCTGCCGCCCCGCGTTTACCTTTTTGTGTTTTCCCGGTCATTTCTCTTGTTGAATTCCACCAAAAGCTTCGGTTATTCTTTGCAGTTAATATTCTCAAGATGCTAGATTTCACAGACACATGACAGGTTCCACCTACGTCACACAAAATATCCGCAATTTTGAGTAATTTCAGTCCATTTTGCTCCAAGTTGCGCAGAGCTCCTCCTAATCACGTCCGCTCGTACCGACGTCCATAGTACCGACGTCCATAGTATTAATGTCCATAGTATTAATATCATTTCAAGTCGACATCTAAAAAGTTACACGTCGTCATGGTGAGATAAGGTCTTTTGCCAAGACAACATCGAAAAAAGTTACATGTCGTCATAGTGACATAATGTATCTTGCCAAGTCGACATCTAAAAAGTTACATGTCATCATGGTGCATAAGGTATCTTGCCAAGTCGACATCTGAAAAAGTTACATGTCGTCATGCCTACATAACGTATCTTGCCAAGTCGACATCTAAAAAGTTACATGTCATCATGGCGACATAAGTTATCTATCCAAGCTGATATCTAAAAAGTTACATGTCGTCATGATGACATAAGGTATCTTGCCAAGTCGACATCTAAAAAGTTACATGTCGTCATGGTGACATAAGGTATCTTGCCAAGTTGACTTACAAAAAATTACATGTCGTCATGGTGCATGGGTCATCAAGTCTCCATTGCATTCTCTGAACATAAGAATTTCCCATTTTCTAAATTTTCTTGAAAGTTACATTTTTTCTACCCTATACTCTAAGGAGTTGTTTGACAAAGAGTGACAACTGTTCTGAATATACTCAGAGTTTAAGATGTGAAAATACATACTCTGGAAAATGAGAAATTTTGTGTAAAATGTGAATGGAGAACTACTCCTAAAAATACTGTGATTTCATCAGCATTGCCATTTTGCATAACTGACAATGAAGTAATAGATAATGTTAATGATTGTAGCTTCCTTATTCACTCATGATTGGATCAATTATCTTTTTTTAATTCATCGTCTTCCATACAGTGTGTTCCTAAAAAGGAAAGGCAAGTTCAAAAGTCAACTGAACAATACATAGTTGTTTTTTTTCTTGTAATTTGTATAATGGAATAAAAAGTAGCTCTCAAGCTTTAATTTGACACCTTGCTTGCGTCAATGTTGACATGAGTTAGAGAGTTAGGGTTCTTTGAAACTTGGAAAAAAGTAGATGTTGTGTCATTTCCCTTCAAAGAAACCTTACTCGATCTGTAACAAAACCCATGGCAATGTTGACGCAAGCAAGGTGTCAAATTTAACTTAATGAGCTACTTTTTAATCCAACACACAAATTACAAAAAAAAAAAAAAAAAAACCTATGCATTTGTGATATAATTTACCTTTGAGGTTTGGCTTCCCTTTTTTAGGAACACACTGTAGAAACACTGGACTGACTTGGGTGGAATTCCCCTTTTATCGAGGACTGGCACATAGGCATGAATTGGGAGATCATTATGCATTAATGCACCCTTTCAGACACAAACTAAGGGTCTAAGGTAGCTAATGATACAAACTGAGAACAGACTGTATTTTCTGCTTGCGAAACGGGCAATCTCTTCCTTCATTCTCTTCAAAGAATGTGCTGCATGGAAGACAGAGTGTGTGCCCACATGGAATGAAAAAGCTGTCTTTCTTTCTATCACAGCATATCCCACACAATCCTTGTGATTCTTGCTTGATCAGGACCTATAAAAAGGGTGAAAGAAGATGAGGAGGAAGAAGATCAAAATTAATACCATGGTATATATTTTACCAAAAAATGAAATCAAAACCATCAAATATAACAAGTGAATGCGTGTGTGTGTGTGTCCGTCCATGCGTCCGTGCGTCTGTCCGTGTGTGCTCAAAAAAAATGTTAGAAAATGCTACTTCTCCGTCATTTCATGGCTGATTTTGATTTTGATTGTTTTATCTGATAGGGCTTGGTGAGGGCTTCCAAACTTCTACACGAAATAGTGAAATTCATCAATTATGCAAATTCATGCAAATTTATTCAGCTTGGATAGATAACTTATGTCACCATGATGACATGTAACTTTTCAGATGTCGACTTGGCAAGATACGTTATGTAGGCATGACGACATGTAACTTTTTCAGATGTCGACTTGGCAAGATACCTTATGCACCATGATGACATGTAACTTTTTAGATGTCGACTTGGCAAGATACATTATGTCACCATGACGACATGTAACTTTTTTCGATGTTGACTTGGCAAGATACCTTATCTCACCATAACGACATGTAACTTTTTAGATGTCGACTTGGCAAGATACATTATGTCACCATGATGACATGTAACTTTTTAGATGTCGACTTGGCAAGATACCTTATCTCACCATGACGACATGTAACTTTTTAGATGTGACTTGGCAACATATGTTATGTTGCCATGACGACATTTAAATTTTTAGAAATCGACTTGACATGATAATGTTTGTCTCCATGTCAACTTATAAAGTTGATAAGTCGACATGATAGAGCTATTATGTTGACTTGACAAGATAAATTATCTCGCCAAGTCTCCAAGTCGAATGGCACTTTAAAGCTTCCGTAACTTTACAAGCCATACGCATAGTTTTTCCTGCATGGAGGGGCACAATTTTCTTAAATCACTGGAAGCGAGGATGCGAAGCGCCCGAACGCGAAATTTTTGCATTTTCAGAACTGAAATTGAGTGATAGGGTGCTTATTTTGGGAAAACTTTCAGGGGGAACCCTTGGTGCTCGTTACGTAAACACTTTCGACAATACAACTCTTTCTATCTTTCTTCCCTTTTGAATGTACTGGGTCCCCTCGCGTCTCCCAATCTAGGCTTATGCAATAATAATAATAATAATAATAAATTGTGCTTGTATAGCGCATATCACATTCAGGGAGAAGTCTCTATGCACTTTAAGAATGAAACAATACAAGTAAAGGAAGTAAGGTGAAAATGGGACAGGTAAGTAAACAATACAAAATTAAGATTAAGCTGACACTGAGAAACACTGATGGCCATGAGCCTTATCATTGCAAAAATAGATATGTTTACAACATTCTTCTAAATGAATCAATTGTTTCAGCATCTTTAATTTTATCAGGCAGACTATTCCATAATTCTGCTGACGCTACAGCAAATGTGACCCGCTACAACAAAATGATCCTAAAGTCGGGCGAGGTCGATTATTTGAAAATTGCATGACATAATTCCCTAATCTTTCTGCTTTAAATTGATATATAACACGTCTTATAAAAATAATCAGCTGCGGAGATATCGATGTTTAAAAGAGAGCATGTCAAGACGTCTGGGAAATCACTGTTTCGAGAAAAGAGCCCTAAAAGTTCTCCTTGCGACGCAATCACAATCAAGAGACACGCAAGTCGGTATTCACCTCCGGACAATAGAAGGTAAGCCCTAGCAACCCCCGAAATGCTCATTCAAACACAGCGTCGGCGGTCTCCTCACCGACCAATCAGTGACCAGGATGTCAGGAGAAGCGGCTATGCATAGCGCAACCCGCCCGCACGCACCAGTCGACTGGGCAGTGTGCGAGCTTCACGCTTCGGTTAGCGGCAAGCAGCAAACTGACCAATGAGATCACTCTGGTCGTTGTTAGGGGCGGAGTCTATGTGTGGCGCTCAATCCAAATGTTCGAACCAGTTTCTGCTTCGTTGAAACGCCAAAAAAACATGGCCCAGAAAAACGCTATTTTTTGGTCTTTCCTTTCATCATTTTGCTTCAAAATTTCGGCAGATGATGGAAGACATGTCAGCCTCTAATAATATGTCAAATTTAGAAAATCGTAAGTTTTGACCAATTTTGATGCTCTAACTTCAAACTCGATTTTCACGGCTTAGACCGTGCGCGACTTTAGGACCATTTTGTTGTAGCGGGTCACAAATGTTCGTGCTCCATAAAATTTGGTGACAGTCTGGGGACAAACTAAGAGAGACTTGGATTTTGAGCGAAGATTTCTAGTCGGATGATACCTTTGGATGAGGTCTTGGAAATATGTGGGACCCAGACCCTGTAAGCATAGGAAAGTCAGCGACAGTATTTTGTATTGCACACGGACCTTTATTGGTAGCCAGTGCAATTCATGTAAAATAGGAGTGATGTGGTCATTCTTTTGAGCATGTGTCACCAATCTCGCAGCAGAGTTTTGTATCCTCTGAAACTTGTTTATTTGCATGTCAGGAAGACCATACAGAATGCTATTACAAAAATCAATACGTGACATCACATGAGCGTGAACAAGTCTCTCTACTGATTTCCGCTTTAAGTACTGTCGTATTGTCCCAATTTTATGGAGTGCGAAGGATGCAGCTTTACAAGTATGATTTATGTAAGAATTCAGCGTAAGATGTTTGTCGAGTCTGACACCTAGATTTCTAGCAGAGTCGTCAACTGTATTAACAACTCCTTCATCCAGTGTAACAGATTCAAGTTGATTACGTTGTCTAAATCTACTGGTAAAATGAAGAACCTCAGTTTTATTTGCATTAAGTTTGAGACAATTGTGAATAGACCAATGCGTAATATCTGAAATGCAAGCCTGTAGCTTCTGAATGGCATCATTTTGCCTACCACCTTCAATGAATACATAAACTTAAGTGTCATCAGCATACATCCTACAGTTCAAATTGTGGTGTGAAATGATGTCCTGTAGTGGAGCAGAGTACAGTGTAAATGCAATGTTATGCAATATGCTGCTCGGCCGTCCCCTTTCTCTTCCCTTTCTTCCCACCTCCAGTCTTTATTCCCTTTCTTTATTTTTTTCCATCCTCTGTCGCCCGACAATGCCCTAATTTTTTGTTTTCTTTCCCCATTTTCCTCCTTTTCCCCTTTCACGTTTTCCATCTTTTCCGCTCCGTTTTGTTCTTCCCTCATTTCCCGTTTCTTTTTGCTCACTTTATCTCTTAAATATTTAAATTCTTTGAGGAAGTGAATAAGAACCTAAGGTTCATGGTATTTACCATTATATTTTGATACTTTAAAATGCTGAAATTTAAATGTATTTCTGGAATTTACTGTTAAAAATAGTTAAATTTTCTGAAAACAATTCTATTGACATCAGCTCTATTCGGTTACACACCACTCACTAATGCCGGTATATGTGATTGAAAGAACGTGATGCAGGTCTGTGAGTTATTCTTTAACTTAGATTAAAGTTGTTTCTATGTTATGATACGACGTTGAATTCAACTCTGAATTTCATTTTGTAATTTTCTTGGTGATATGAGGTCAGATAAAACCTGATAATCTAAAAGCTTCAAAATCAAATGGTCGATGAGTAATAGAACCACCTATACTAAACACACATTTGGTAAATTCATCCTTTGTGACATTAAAAAAGTAAATTTGGTTATCAAAAGAATGAATATGAATCTAGTGTTTAAAGCTTCATGTCACTGCTTTCCTGCCCTGGTACTTTACATTATGCCCGTATAGAATAACACAGTATAGGTAAAGCACTGTTGGTAGGGGCATCAAAATAAAAGACCTACATACAAAAGTATTACTGAGTATGATGTGATCCAATGAATTTCATAACACAGCATTTACATTAACAAAATAACTTTGGTTTCAAACTAGTTGTCACACAAAATCTCTAGCTCTGAAGACATTTATATAATTCATAGTCAATACCTACAAGAAGGTTGTACTTAAATTTGGTGACAATTTATGGCTCCCTATCACACCCCAGCAATGACGCACAGTAACCAACAGTAAACGCAGTGCATAGGACTACATGGAAGTCACTTAATTTTTCCAGCCTCTCCACCGTCTCTCCTTTTCTTTTGTCTACCTTGTCTACTGGTTTTCATCCCTGATCCTTTTCTTGGGATGGTTTGTTATGTCAATGAGTTTTCCTCCATTGTTTGATGAAAATGTGAGGAGTATTTGAAGAGTTTGTTTGCAGACCTTCAGGCGAAACTCAAAATGATAAAGGACCTCGAAAAACACATCGGTAATCTCAAGCACAAGCTGTCCAAAGTTGCCGATGAGATGAAAGATCTTGAACTCTACAGTCGTCGGAACTGTTTGAGGATCTACGGACTTGCCGAATCCGCAAACGAGGACACCGATGCAGTTGTCATGGATCTCGTCAAAGAAAAGCTGGGGACTGAACTCACTCCAGAAGACATCGATCGTTCACATCGTCTCCAGGTCAAGCACATAGAGGGATCTCGTGGTCCCAACCCCCTGCTAGTCAAGTTCACGAGATACAACATGAGGTACAAGATCTACCGTGCTCGGAGCAAGCTGCGAGGGACCAGTATCTTCGTAAACGAACACCTCACGAGAGACCGTCAAGCCCTGTTCGGCAAAGTTCGGAGCAGCCGAAGCGTCAGAAAGGTATGGACAAGCGACTTCAAAATCACCGCCCTCACAACAGACAACAGGAAGGTGAAAATAAACAGTGAGCGTGACCTTGAAAAGCTCTAGCTCGGTTTTGTCAACATTGCATATCGCAAACAGCGTGATTATCTGTTATGTTACACAAGTTCCCATGTATTCAGTGTTCAAAGCCCGTCAAATCTAATCACAACGCTATATTATGTGTTTCATGCCACAACTGGATTCATCTCTCATGCTCAAACGTGGATGACGATTTCTTTCATTCAACAGCTGACTGGTTTTGTAGTAACTGCATATTCACCGACTTGCCTTTCAATAACTTGCCTGAGCCAAATGAACCCACGCAGACAGCATTGTCCTTTATATCGACTAACACATTTCAATATGACACCAGACTTGATGTGTGATGTGTGAGACCAGACTTGATGGGTCTATATCTGACACTGAGATAGAGATAGCCGGTTATAATGTAATACGTCGTGATAGGAATAGACAAGGAAGGGGTATACTTGTACGAGATTCAACAGCACATACGATTTATACAGAAATCGTTTGTGATATCGAGCTTTTATGTATAAATGTTACTCTTAGGCAGAAGCCACTGTATATTGTGGTGTGGTATAGGCCCCCAGATGCTCCAGTGAAATGTTTTGAAGAATTTGAAAATATTCTTCAGTGTTTAGATGCTAAATCTGTTGATTATATTGTGATCGGTGATTTGAATTGTGATGTGACGAAGCCTGTGTTATCTAATCATACTAGGAAGCTGTTAAACATTGTCTCAGATTATGGTCTGAAACAAATTGTAACAAAGCCCACTAGAATTACACCACTCTCTGCCACAACCATTGACTTACTGTTTTCATCTACCCATGAACATATGCATTATTGTGACGTAGCACCAATCACACTCAGTGATCATTATATGGTGGTATGTAGAGCCCACTAATGTCAAAATCGCCCACTAATGTCAAAACAACCACTAATGTCATAACACGTCGACGACAAATGTCAAAACAACCACTAATGTCATAACGCGTCGACGACAAATGTCAAAACAACCACTAATGTCATAACACGTCGACGACAAATGTCAAAACAACCACTAATGTCATAACACGTCGACGACAAATGTCAAAATCGGATCAACCACTAATGTCATAACACGTCGACGACAAATGTCAAAATTTCCATTTTTACTGCAAATGTCATAACACGTCGACGACAAATGTCAAAATCGGATTAACCACTAATGTCATAACACGTCGACGACAAATGTCAAAATTTCCAAATTTTCTGCAAAATGTCATGACGCGTCACAAGGGCGGATCGAGGAATTCCATGAAGGAGAAGCGCCTTTACAAGATCAAAGGCTGGCGCGACCCTCGACCCCCCCCCCCCCATTTTCTTATTCTTATTTCTGTTGTGTTCACAAAATAAAGAGAGGGGGACACTAAAGGGGGATGCGCCCCCTCTCAATCCGCGATTGCGTCAACCGCAAATGTCAAAATCGGGGATTAACCACAATTTAATGTCATAACGCGTCGACCACAGATGTCAAAATTTTCAAACTAACTGCAAATGTCATAACGCGTCACAGGGGTGGATCCAGGAATTCCGTAAAGGGGTGGGTCGCCTTAAAAAAAAATAAAGGCTGGCGTGACCCCCCCCCCCCCCCATTTTCTTATCTTTATTTCTGTTGTTTTAACATACTATAGTGAGGGGGAACCAGAGGGGGAAGCGCCCCCTCTCGATCCATGATTGCGTCAACCATAAATATCCAAACTCATTGCTTGCATTACAGGGGCGGATCCAGGAATTTCGTAAAGGGGAGGCGGCTTTACAAAATCGAAGGCCAGCGCGACACTCCCCCCCCCCTTTCTTATTTTTGTTTCTGTTGTTTTAACCTAATCATATTACAGTGAGGGTGCACCAGAGGGGATGCACCTCCTCTCGACCCATCATTGCGTCAACCACAAATATCAAAACTCATTGCTTGCATTACGGGGGCGGATCCAGGAATTTCGTAAAGGGGAGACGGCTTTACAAAATTAAAGGCTACCGCACCCCCCCCCCCATATCTGTCTTTTTATCTATGTTGTTTTAACAAAAAAAAAAAGAAAGAAAAGAAAAGAAAGGGGGCATCAGAGGCCCTGGGGATGCGCCCCCTCTTGATCCATCATTGCGTCAAGCACAAATGACCAAACTCATTGCTTGCATTACAGGGGCGGATCCAGGAATTTCGTAAAGGGGAGGCGTCTTTACAAAGTAAAAGTCTTGCGCGACCCTCTCCCCTCCCCTATTTTCTTCTTTTTATTTTTGTTGTGTTGACGAAATAAAGAGATTGGGCACTAATGGGGGAAGCGCCTCCTCTCAATCCGCGATTGCGTCAACCGCAAATGTCAAAATCGGGGATTAACCACAATTTAATGTCAAAACGCGTCGACCACAGATGTCAAAATTTTCAAACTAACTGCAAATGTCATAACGCGTCACAGGGGTGGATCCAGGAATTCCGTAAAGGGGAGGGGCGCCTTAAAAAAAAAAAAAAGCTGGCGTGACCCCCCCCCCCCCATTTTCTTATCTTTATTTCTGTTGTTTTAACATACTATAGTAAGGGGGAACCAGAGGGGGAAGCGCCCCCTCTCGATCCATGATTGCGTCAACCACAAATATCCAAACTCATTGCTTGCATTACAGGGGCGGATCCAGGAATTCCGTAAAGGGGAGGCGGCTTTACAAAATAATAGGCTGGCGCGACCTTCGCCCCCACCCCCATTTTCTTATCTTTATTTCTGTTGTGTTTAAAAAATAAAGAGAGGGGGCACTAAAGGGGAATGCGCCCCCTCTAAATCCGCGATTGCGTCAACCACAAATATCAATATTGGATTAACCACAAATGTCATAACGCGTCACAGGGGTGGATCCAGGAATTCCGTAAAGGGGGGGGGGGGGGCGCCTGTACAAAATCAAAGGCTGCATGGCGCGACTCCCCTTTTCTTATTTTTGTTTTTGTTGGTTTAACCTAATATAGTGAGGGTGCACGAGAGGGGAAAGCGCCCCCTCTCGATCCATCATTGCTTCAACCACATATGGAAAAGCTCATTACTTGCATTACAGGGGCGGATCCAGAAATTTTGTAAAGGGGAGGCTTCTTTACAAAGTGAAAGGCTCGAGTGACCTTCCCCCTCCCCATTTTCTTCTTTTTGTTTCTGTTGTATTGACCAAATAAAGAGATTGGCGCTAAAGGGGGATGTGCCCCCTCTCAATCCACGATTGCGTCAACCACAAGTCACAAGTCAAAATCGGGGATTAACCACAAATGTCATAACACGTCAACCACAAATGTCATAACGCGTCACAGGGGTGGATCCAGGAATTCCGTACGGGGGGGGGGGGGGGGGGGGGGCTTTACAAGATCAAAGGCTGGCGAGACACCCCCCCCCCCCCATTTCTTATTTTAGTTTCTGTTGTTTTAACCTAATAATTATAGTGAGGGTGCACCAGAGGGGGATGCGCCCCCTCTCGATCCATCACTGCGTCAACCACATAATGACCAAACTCATTGCTCTCATTACAGGGGCGGATCCAGGAATTTCGTAAAGGGGAGGCGTCTTTACAAAGTCAAAGACTGGTGCGACCCTCCTCCCTCCCCCATTTTGTTCTTTTTATTTCTGTTGTCTTGATGAAGTAAAGAGAGGAGGCACTGACGGGGGATGCGCAACCTCTAAATCAGCGATTGCGTCAACCGCAAATGTCAAAATCGGAGATTAACCATAAATGTCATCACACGTCGACCACGTAATAGTCTGTTAAGATTTTCAAACTAATTGCAAATGTCATAACGCGTCACAGGGGTGGATCCAGGAATTCCGTAAAGGGGATGGCCGCCTTTAAAAAATCAAAGGCTTGATTATCTTATTTTTATTTCTGTTGTTTTAACAAAATATAGTGAGGGGGCACCAGAGGGGGAAGCGCCCCCTCTCGTTCCATGATTGCGTCAACCACAAAAATCAAAACTCTTGCTTGCATTACAGGGGCGGATCCAGGAATTCCGTAAAGGGAGGTCACCTTTACAAAATCAAAGGCTGGCGAGACCCCCCCCCCCCATTTTCTTATATTTTTTTTTTTTCTGTTGCGTTAACAAAACATAGCGAGGGGGCACCAGAGGGGGATACGCCCCCTCTCGATCCGCGTTTGCGCCAACCGCAAATGTCAAAATTGGATTAACCACAATGTCATAAGACGTCGACCACAAAAATGTCGAAATTTCCAAACGTACTGAAAATGTAATAACGCGTCACAGGGGCGGATCCAGGAGTTTCGTAAAGGTGAGCCACCTTTACAAAATTAGAACTGCCGCACCCCTTTTTTTTTTCTTTTTATTTCTGTTGTTTAAAAAAAAATGAAAGAAGGCAGCAGAGAGGAATGCGCCCCTCTGGATCCGCATTGGCACTATAGGGGCGGGTCCAGGAATTCCGTAAAGGGGAGACGCCTTTAAAAAAATCCATTGCCTGCGCAAGCCACCTCTCCTTTTTTTTTTATTTAATTTCTATCGTGTTAACAAAAATAGAGACGGGGAGGGGGTATACCCCCCGCGACTGCGTCAACCACAAGTTTTCGGCAAATCTCATCGTTTGCATTGTATGGGGCGGAACCAGGAATTCCGTAAAGGGGAGGCCCCTTTACAAAAGATTGCCGCACCCCCATTCTTTTCTTTTCTTTTTTCTTACGTTTAAACAAAAGAAATAAAAAGAAAAATAAGGGGGAGGGGGGTTGCGCAAGCCTTTCATTTTGAAAAGACGTCTCCCCTTTGCGCTTTAAGGAATTCTTGGACCCGCCCCCGTAATGCAAGCAATGAGTTTTGACATTATTGTGGTTGACGCGATTGCGGATCGAGGTGTGTGTGGGGGGGGGGGCGCATCTCCCTCTGGTACCCCCTCTCTATTTTGGTTTTTTGTTTTGTTGTTGTTAAAACAACAGAAATGAAATTAAAAAAATAGGGGTGCGGCATAACGCGTTACAGGGGCGGATCAAGGAGTTTCGTAAAGGAGAGGCGTCTTTACAAAACTAGAACTGCCGCACCCCCACCCTCCATTTTTTTCCATTTTTTCTATTGTTTAACTAAAGAAAAAGAAAGAGAGGGAGCACCAGAGGGGGATGCTCCCCCTCTCGATCCGCGATTGCATCAACCACAAAATGTCAAAACTCATTGCTTGCATGATATGGGCGGATACAGGAATTCCGTAAAGGGGAGGCGCCCTTACAAAATCAAAGCTGCTGCATCGTTTGCATTACAGGGGTGGATCCAGGAATTCCGTAAAAGGTAGGCACCTCTACAAAATTAAAGGCTTCCTCCCCCCCCCCCCCATTTTATTTATTTTTGTTGTTTTAACAACAACAAAAAAGGGGGCACCAGAGATGTATCAGTCCCCTCCCAATCCATGATTGCGTCAACCACAAATGTCAAAACTCATTGCTTGCATTAGAGGGGCGGTCCAAGTTCCATAAAGGAGAGAAGCGTTATGAAATCAAAAAGTTGCGCAAACTGCCTCGCCTTTTTTTTTTTTTCATTTAATTTCTTTTGTGTTAACAAAAATAGAGACGGGGAGGGGTACCGTGTCCCCCTCTAGATCCACGACTGCGTCAACCTCAAGTTAATGGCAAAACCCATTGTTTGCATTACAGGGGGAGGAACCAGGAATTCCGTAAAGTGGAGGCTCCTTTACAAAATTAAAGACTGCCGCTTTAACTGTCCTTTAAACAAAAGAAATAAAAAGATATGAATAAGGGGGAGGGGGATTGCGCCAACCTTTCATTTTGAGAAGACGTCTCCCCTTTACGCTTTACGGAATTCCTGGACCCGCTCCTATAATACAAGCAATGAGCAAGCATTTCTGTTGTTGTTAAAACAACAGAAATGAAAAATAGGGGGTGCGGCAGATTTTAAATTTGTAAAGGCTCCTCCCCTTTACAAAATTCCTGGATCCGCCCCTGTAATGCAAGCAATGAGTTTTAACATTTTGTGGTTGACGCAATCGCGGATCGAGACGGGCGCATCCCCCTCTGATGCCCCCTCTATTTTTTTTTTCTTCAAAACAACATAAATGATAAAAAGATGGGGTGATGATGCGTCAGGCTTTAATGATGCAAAGGTGCACCCTCTCCCCTTTACGGAATTCCTGGACCCGCCCCTGTAATGGAAGCAATGAGTTTGGCCATTTGTATTTGACGCAATCATGGATCGAGAGGGGGCACATCCCCCATGGTGCCCCTCTATATATTTTGTTAAAAACAAGAGAAAATGAAAAGAAGAAAATGGGGTGGTGTCGCGTGAGCCTTTGATTCTGTAAAGGCGCCTCCCCTTTACGGAATTCCTGGATACGCCCCTGTAATGCAAGCAATGGGTTTGATCATTTTTTTTTTTTTTGTGGTTGACGCAATCATGGATCGAGAGGGGGTGCATCCCCCATGGTGCCCGAAAAGAAGAAAATGGGGTGGTGTCGCGCGAGCCTTTGATTTTGTAAAGGCGCCTCCCCTTCACGGAATTCCTGGATACGCCCTTGTAATGCAAGCAATGAGTTTGGTCATTTGTGGCTGACGAAATCATGGGATCGAGAGGGGCGCATCCCCCATGGTGCCCCCTCTATATATTTTGTTAAAACAAGAAAAAATGAAAAGAAGAAAATGGGGTGGTGTCGCGTGAGCCTTTGATTTTGTAAACGCGCCTCCCCTTCACGGAATTCATGGATACGCCCCTGTAATGTAAGCAATGGGTTTGGTATTTGTGGTTGACGCAATCATGGATCGAGAGGGGCGCACCCCCCACGGTGCCCGAAAAGAAGAAAATGGGGTGGTGTCGAGCGAGCCTTTGATTTTGTAAATGCGCCTCCCCTTCATGGAATTCTGGGGACCGTTTCATGAAACTTTTTGAAAGTGATTTACACTGACAACTGTTAAAAGCTACTGAAATCCTTGCGTCTGATTGGCTGATAGCAAATTTGTCGGTGAAAACCTCCGACGAACTCGTTGATGAAACGCCCCCAGGATACGCCCCTGTAATGCAAGTAATGGGTTGGTCATTTGTGGTCGACGCAATCATGGATCGAAAGGGGGGGCATCCCCCATGGTTCCCCCTCTCTATTTTTTGTTAAAACAAGAGAAAACGGTGGTGCACCCTCACTATATTAGGTTAAAACTACAGAAACAAAAATAAGAAAAAAAAGGGATCGCGCCAGCCTTTGATTTTGTAAAGCCCTCCCCCCCCCCCTTCACGGAATTCCTGGATCCGCCCCTGTAACGCATTATGACATTTGTGGTCGAAGTGTTATGACACTAGTGGTTAATCCAATATTGACATTTGCGGTTGACGCAATCGCGGATTTAGAGGAGGCGCACCCCCCCCCCTTAGTGCCCCCTGTCTTTATTTTGTCAACACAACAGAAATAAGAAGAAGAAAAGTGGGTAAGGTCGCGCCAGCCTTTCATTTTGTAAAGGCGCCCCCCCCCCCCCCCCCCCTCCTTTGTGGAATTCCTGGATCTGCCCTTGTAATGCAAGCAATGAGTTTTTCCGTTTGTGGTTGACGCAATGATGGATCGAGAGGGCCGCATCCCCCTCTGGTGCACCCTCATTATAATCATTCGGTTAAAACAACAGAAACAAAAGTAAGGAATGGGGGGAGGGGGGGGGGAGAGTGTCGCGCCAGCCTTTGATTTTATAAAGGCGCCCCCCCCCCCTCCCCTTTACGGAATTCCTGGATCCGCCCCTGTGACGGGATATGACATTTGTGGTCGACTTGTTATGACATTTGTGGTTAATTCCCGATTTTGACTTTGGTTGACGCAATCGCGGATTGTGAGGTGGCGCACCCCCCTTCAGTGCCCCTCTCTTTATTTTGTCAACACAACAGAAATAAAAGAAGAAAATGGGGAAGGGTCGCGCCAGCCTTTCATTTTGTAAAGGCGCCCCTCCCCTTTACGGAATTCCTGGATCCGCCCCCATAATTTCAAGCAATGAGTTTTGCCATTTGTGGTTGACGCAACGACGGATCGAGAGGGGGCGCTTCCCCTCTGGTGCCCCTCACTATATTAGGTTCAACCAACAGAAACAAAAATAAGAAAAGGGGAGTCGCGCCAGCCTTTGATTTTGTGGCCTCCCCCCCCCCCCTTTACGGAATTCCTGGATCCGCCCTGTGACGCGTTATTACATTTGTGGTCGAAGTGTTATGACATTAGTGGTTAATCCAACATTGACATTTGCGGTTGACGCAATCGCGGATTTAGAGGAGGCGCACCCCCCTCCTTAGTGCCCCCTCTCTTTATTTCGTCAACACAACAGAAAGAAGAAGAAAAGGGGGAGGGTCGTGCCAGCCTTTCATTTTGTAAAGGCGCCCTCCCCTTTACGAAATTCCTGGATCCGCCCCCGTAATGCAAGCAATGAGTTTTGATATTTGTGGTTGACGCAATCATAGATCGAGAGGGGCGCTTCCCCCTCTGGTCCCCCTCACTATAGTATGTTAAAACAACAGAAATAAAGATAAGAAATGGGGGGGGGGGGGTCACGCCAGCCTTTGATTTTTTTTTTCTTTTTTTTTTTTTTTAAGGCGCCCTTCCCCTTTACGGAATTCCTGGATCTACCCCTGTGACGTGTTATGACATTTGCAGTTAGTTTGAAAATTTTGACATCTGTGGTCGACGCGTTATGACATTTGTGGTTAATCCCCGATTTTGACATTTGCGGTTGACGCAATCGCGAATTGAAAGGAGGCGCATCCCCCATTAGTGCCCAATCTCTTTATTTCGTCAACACAACAGATATAAAAAGAAGAAAATAGGGGAGGGGGATGGTCGCGTAAGACTTTTACTTTGCAAAGACGCCTCCCCTTTACGAAATTCCTGGATCCGCCCCTGTAATGCAAGCAATGAGTTTGGTCATTTGTGCTTGACGCAATGATGGATTAAGAAGGGGCGCATCCCCCTCTGGTGCCCCCTTTCTTTTCTTTTCTTTCTTTCTTTTTTTGGTTAAAACAACATAGATAAAAAGAAAAATATGGGGGGCGGGGTGCGGTAGCCCTTTATTTTGTAAAGCCGCCTCCCCTTTACGAAATTCCTGGATCCGCCCCTGTAATGCAAGTAATGAGTTTTTCCATAATATGTGGTTGACGCAATGATGGATCGAGAGGGGGCGCTTCCCCCTCTCGTGCACCCTCACTAACAGAAACAAAAATAAGAAAAGGGGGTCGCGCCAGCCTTTGAATTTGTAAAGCCCCCCCCCCCCACTTTACGGAATTCATGGATCCGCCCCTGTGTCGCGTTATGACATTTGTGGTCGACGTGTTATGACATTTGTGGTTAATCCAATATTGATATTTGTGGTTGACGCAATCGCGGATTTAGAGGGGGCGCATTCCCCTTTAGTGCCCCCCCCCCTTTATTTTGTGAACACAACAGAAATAAAAATAAGAAAATGGGGGGGGGGGGGCGAGGGTCGCTCCAGCCTTTGATTTTATAAAGGCGCCTCCCCTTTATGGAATTCCTCGATCCGCCCTTGTGACGCGTCATGACATTTTACAGAAAATTTGGAAATTTTGACATTTGTCGTCGACGTGTTATGACATTTGCAGTAAAAATGGAAATTTTGACATTTGTCGTCGACGTGTTATGACATTAGTGGTTGATCCGATTTTGACATTTGTCGTCGACGTGTTATGACATTAGTGGTTATTTTGACATTTGTCGTCGACGTGTTATGACATTAGTGGTTGTTTTGACATTTGTCGTCGACGCGTTATGACATTAGTGGTTGTTTTGACATTTGTCGTCGACGTGTTATGACATTAGTGGTTGTTTTGACATTAGTGGGCGATTTTGACATTAGTGGGCTCTACATGGTATCAGCTATTGGTAGAGTGAAAACAGCCACATCAAATCATAAACATGTTAACTCTCGCAATTTAGCAAATATGGATTTTCACACATTTTGTAATGAGCTACGCAGTGAATGTTGGGATGAAGTGTTTTGTGAAGTAGACACCAATACCGTCTACGAGATGATGGTTTCTAAATATTTGACTGTATTAGATAAATCTGCTCCAATAAAACGCAGAAGGGTTAAGCAGAAATCAGCCCCATGGATGAATGATGACATTAAGTCGCTTATGTTTGCAAGAGATAAAAGTAAAAAGACAGCATTGAAGACCAAACAGATATCTGATTGGAATAGATATAAGCAATCGAAAAATTGCGTAACTTCTTTGATTCGTAAATGTAAAAAAAAAAAAAAATACATAAATGAAAGTATTTTGAAAAATAAGGGTGACTCTTCCGTTCTCTGGAAGCTTCTTCATACACTGTTACCTAGGAGAAAGGGACATGTATTGCACCATGTCAGATCCGAAGGAAAGGACGTTCACAACTACAAAGATATAGCCAATGTTATGAATAATTTTGTTTGTGGATGCGCCAAAAACGTCTTAAGTCTAGTTTGCCGAAAGAAGATTATCCGAAAGAAGATTATCGCAGTTCCGCTCAGTACATCAAACCTTACAAGTAACCTGCAAATTTTCATTTGATCCTGTCACCGAATGTGAAATCATGAAATCTTTTGATACCATTCCGAGAAATAAGGTAGCTGGTTTAGATAATTTACCAACAAGTGTGTTGAAAGATACTCTGCCTGTGATCGTGAAATCATTATGTCACGTATTAAACTTGTCTCTGGCTCAGGGTAGAATACCAGAAGCCTGGAAACTAGCTCGAGTTTCGCCAATTTTTAAAGGAGGCGACATGACCGACCGAAAAAGTTATCAACCCATCTCGGTCCTTCCAGTCCTTTCGAAAGTCCTCGAGAAGGTTGTTTTTAAGCAATTATACAAGTATTTCAATGAAAATAATCTTTTAACAAATAATCAATTTGGATTTCGCCCTAAGTATTCAACTTTGCTTGCTCAATACAGAAAATATCCGGAAGGCTTTAGATGAAGGGCGTGCAGTTGCACTCATTACACTTGACTTGCAAAAAAACCTTTGATTTAACACCTCATGATGTGATAATTGAGAAGCTGCGAAAATACGGTGTAGAATCCGACAGTTTAGCCTGGTTCAAAGATTATCTGGCCTTCAGGAAGCAAGTCACAGTTGTTAACGGAAATATGTCTGAACAGCGTCTCGTTACGTGTGGCGTTCCCCAGCGAAGTATCCTCGGACCGCTTCTGTTCGTGATAACTATCAATGACATTGTTGAAGTTGTACAACATTGACTGTCTCTTTGTACGCTGATGACACTTGCCTTTACTACGCATCAAACAATCCCCGTGACATAGAAAAGTGTGTAAATCATGATACTGCTAAACGACAAAAAGTGTGAATACATGATTGTCACACCTATGCGGAAAAACACCTCTTTGATAACGTTAGGGTTACGGTTAATGATTTTTGCGCACAACAAAAAAGCTCCTCAGTATTTAGGTGTGACCTTAAACGACACCCTGACGTGGAACAATCACATTGCCAATGTTAATAAGGCCAAACTCTCTTCTGCGTTGTACTGCTTTAAGAGAATAAGGCATTATATTCCGCAAGACACCGCCCTTATTTTATACAAAGGGTTAATTCAGCCCCATTTGGATTATTGTTCAATTGTGTGGAGGAACGCCGGTAAAAGTCTATAGTAAATCAAATAAGTGTTTTGCAGAAGAGGGCTCTCCGCACCATTCTATTAGTAGATAATCGTTTCAGTGGTCGAGCCTTATATGAATTATCTGGCGTGGAAGCAATTATGAATCGCTGGGAAAAACACGCGGCAATATTTATCTTTCAATATGTATTACACCAGTTACTGCCATTATTTATCTGTAAAAAAAGTAGTTATTAAAATAGATAAATATATTTTACGTAATTCACGTAATATTATCATACTTCCAAAACCCAGAACATATTTCATGAAATTTGGATGCATTTATTCCAGTGTTAAAATATTCAATAACCACCCCGAAAATGTAAGAATACTAAGTAATTTGAACGCTTTTGTAAGAATGTTAGAGTATGTGTTATAGTGTGGATTTCATAACTATGTTTGAGCTAATTTGTCTGAATTTACTTGAACTTGTTTGTGTCACCCTCTTTTGCAGCGTTTGTGTTTAGTGGTTACGTTTATATTCCTCTTCCTTTTTTTTTTGGGGGGGGGTTCTTGGTATCTAGTTTCTGCTATATTGTAATGTATTTCATTATGTTATTCCTGTTGTGTTGTTTTTGTTGTTGCTGTAACACTGTACTCACGGCCTCTCTGAAAAACAGCCTCACCTGGCTGATCGAGGGTATTTTATCCCGTGATTAAATAAAATAAACCAAACAAACAAACAAACAAACAAAAACCGATAGGTCCATATTTGCCAAATGAAGATATTTGCAATTAAAGGTCAAGAAAAATAAAGAGAATGATACGAAAAATTTTGCTTCTTTTGACCATAACTTCAAAAATGTACCTTTATATGTAGTGACCAATATATCATTTAAAAGGTATTACTTTGTACTTTATGACAGAGACCGTACTTCAAAATCTTCAAAAATGGACTTATCGGTTTTTGCGAACAAACTCTTCATTTTTTTTTTTCAAGCTATTTGTCAGATTTGCGTGGTGAAAGCCAAAAGCCAAAAAGCCAATTTATGTTGTTAGAGATTGTGTCAGTAGACAATGGTAGAGGGTCAGGTTTTGGGCTTGTAATCGTGATTGTATGTGATGGTGACTATATCACCGAATCTATCAACGCCGAATACCTCATCGACGATCATCCCACCCCACTCCTCAGTACGAATTAACGCCATTAGATATATGTTTCCTCTTTTCCTTAAACCACACTCCTAGAAAATCGAATCATAATAATTTGTAAAAATCCCAAATTTGTCCTAGTCTTTCCATAGTAAACACATTCCGATAACGGAATATCTTAAGATTGCGAATTCTGAACGAAATATTTAGTCCGGGCCAGTCAAATCGGTTGAAAATAGCAATTCAATATAACACAAATTACTATTTGTTTACAGGTGCGGTATCAAGTGACTATGATGTAACCAGCAATATTGTTATAGTTGTTATACTATATTGTAATAACTGAAATCATGGGCGTAAATCCCGGGGGGGGGGGTGGGGGGATATATCCCCCCCCCCCTGAAATGGAGGAGGGGGGGATGGCCTGTACAATCATCCCCCCCCCCTGAATTTTGAAGAAAAAAAAAATGGAGGAAGCAGAAATGTGATTGTATCAATTTTGGCATATTGCATGACGTTTGTACGCCGGCCTTCAGACAGGTAACAGAGCTGAACAGTATTCTATCTTGTAGGAAATCGAATGCATAATTTTCTCAAGCGCTCGCTCGCTTCGCTCGCTCGCGGACATGGACATACACTGTAAGGTATGGCTCAGACGTTGACAACGTCAAATAGTGTAGGCCTACATATAAACATGCTAAGACGAGAGTAACTTGGGACCATCTGCAAAATATGTACGAAAACAAACAAACAAACAATAACAAAACTATATTGCCATAATTGGACCCCCTCCATTTCCTGAATCATTCATGAGGAACGACAGTGACTGATAATTCAGTCAAGATACATCTATGGGTATACCCAGGGAAGATCAGGGGCGTCGAAAATATCTCGGGGGGGGGGGGGGGCAAAGGGCATTTGCCCCGCCCCTACGAAAGTGTTTAGGCAGGCAAATCATTTATCCCCCAAGCAATTTCCGAGATGAGGACAAATTTCGAACTTTCTTAATGGAATTATTGTCCAAATACCGCCAGAACTATGCACCAAATCGTTGACTTGCAATCATAAACATGCAAAAGCTCCGCTATACTGGATCCCTTTCGATAAGTACACTGTTGAGATTTACGTATATTTCCCTAATTTGTCAAAGAGTGTGCAGCATATCTTTCACTTAACAAAAGGTCCCTCATATGCAGAGGCGTCGATGGGGGGGGGGGGAGGGGATGGTTCCCCCATAAAAGTGGGACAAACCAAATCGCAAAATATAGCTAAAAACGGCAGTTTTTGGGGTGTAATATGTCAAAATTTTAAAGCTCGCTCGCTCCGCTCTCTCGCATTTAAGCGCTAAGCCATTCCCCTTATGTTGCTACCAGTGATTGACAGCAGTTGTGCCCGGTGCGCCCCCCCCCCCCCCTAATCTCCAAAGCAAAAAATATAGCTACAAATGGCAGTTTGGGGGACTGTAAGATGTCAAAATTTTTCAAGCTCGCTCGCTTCGCACACTCGCATTTAATCATTATGCCATTCTCATGATGTTGCTGCCATAAATTGCCAGCAGTTTTCGCCCGGTGCTCCCCCAAAGCTAAAAATAAAACTACAAACGGCAGTTTTGGGACTGTAATAAGTCGAAATTTTGAAGCTCGCTCGCTCCGCTCGCTCGGATTTAATCATTATGCCATTCTCCTGATACTGCTGCCAGTAATTGCCAGCAGTTTTCGCCCGGTGTGCCTCCCCTTAATTTCCAAAGCGAAAAAACACAGCTACAAACGACATTTTCTGGGATTGCAAAATGTCAAAATTTTAAGGCTCGCTTGCTCCGCTCGCTCGCATTTAATCGCTATGGCATTCTCCTGATGTTGCTGCCAGTGATTGACAGCAGTTGTGCCCGGTGCGTCCCCTTTAATTTCCAAAGCGAAAAATATAGCTACAAATGCCAGTTTTGGGGACTGTAAGATGTCAAAATTTTCAAGCTCGCTCGATTCGCACACTCGCATTTAATCATTATGCCATTCTCATGATGTTGCTGCCAGTAATTGCCAGCAGTTTTCGCCCGGTGCTCCCCCCCCCCCCCCTCAATCTCCACAGCGAAAAACATAGCTACAAACGGCAGTTTTGGGACTGTAAGATGTCAAAATTTTGAAGCTCGCTTCACTCACTCGCATTTAATCATTATGCCATTCTCCTGATGTTGCTGCCAGTTATTGCCAGCAGTTTTCGCCCGGTGCTCCCCCCCCCCCCTTAATTTCCAAAGCGAAAAATATAGCTACAAACGGCAGTTTTGGGACTGTAATAAGTCAAAATTTTCAAGCTCGCTCGCTTCGCTCGCTCGCATTTAATCATTATGCCATTCTCCTGATGTTGCTGCCAGTTATTGCCAGCAGTTTTCGCCCGGTGCTCCCCCCTTAATTTCCAAAGCGAAAAATATAGCTACAAACGGCAGTTTTGGGACTGTAATAAGTCAAAATTTTCAAGCTCGCTCGCTTCGCTCGCTCGCATTTAATCATTATGCCATTCTCCTGATGTTGCTGCCAGTAATTGCCAGCAGTTTTCGCCCGTTGCTCCCCCTTAATTTCCAAAGCGACAAAATACAGCCACAAACGACAGTTTGGGGGACTGTAAAATGTCAAAATTTTCAAGCTCACTCGCTTCGCTCGCTCGCATTTAATCGTTATGCCATTCTCCTGATGTTGCTGCCAGTACGAACTGCCAGCAGTTGCGCCCTGTGCGCCCCCTTAATTTCCAAAGCGAAAAAATACAGCCCAAAACGGCAGTTTTTTACTGTAAAATGCCAAAATTTTCAAGCTCGCTCGCTTCGCTCGCTCGCATTTTATTGTTATGCCATTCTCTTGATGTTGCTGTTAGTAATTGCCAGCAGTTTCACCCGGTGCCCCCAAAGCTAAAAATAAAGCTACAAACGGCAGTTTTGGGACTGTAATAATAGTATGTCAAAAAATTTTGAAGCTCGCTCGCTCCGCTCACTCGCTCAATCATTATGCCATTCTCCTGATGTTGCTGCCAGTAATTGCCAGCAGTTTTCGCCCGGTGTGCATCCCCTTAATTTCCAAAGCGAAAAAATGCAGCTACAAACGACATTGTCTGGGATTGCAAAATGTCAAAATTTTAAGGCTCGCTTGCTCCGCTTGCTCGCATTTAATCGCTATGGCATTCTCCTGATGTTGCTGCCAGTGATTGACAGCAGTTGTGCCCGGTGCGTCCCCTTTTATTTCCAAAGCGAAAAATATAACTACAAATGGCAGTTTTGGGGACTGTAAGATGTCAAAATTTTCAAGCTCGCTCGCTTCGCACACTTGCATTTAATCATTATGCCATTCTCCTGATGTTGCTGCCAGTAATTGCCACCAGTTTTCGCCCGGTGCTCCCCCCCCCCCTTAATCTCCACAGCGAAAAACATAGCTACAAACGGCAGTTTTGGGACTGTAAGATGTCAAAATTTTGAAGCTCGCTTCACTCACTCGCATTTAATCATTATGCCATTCTCCTGATGTTGCTGCCAGTTATTGCCAGCAGTTTTCGCCCGGTGCTCCCCCCTTAATTTCCAAAGCGAAAAATATAGCTACAAACGGCAGTTTTGGGACTGTAATAAGTCAAAATTTTTAAGCTCGCTCGCTTCGCTCGCTCGCATTTAATCATTATGCCATTCTCCTGATGTTGCTGCCAGTAATTGCCAGCAGTTTTCGCCCGTTGCTCCCCCTTAATTTCCAAAGCGACAAAATACAGCCACAAACGACAGTTTGGGGGACTGTAAAATGTCAAAATTTTCAAGCTCACTCGCTTCGCTCGCTCGCATTTAATCGTTATGCCATTCTCCTGATGTTGCTGCCAGTACGAACTGCCAGCAGTTGCGCCCTGTGCGCCCCCTTAATTTCCAAAGCGAAAAAATACAGCCCAAAACGGCAGTTTTTTACTGTAAAATGCCAAAATTTTCAAGCTCGCTCGCTTCGCTCGCTCGCATTTTATTGTTATGCCATTCTCTTGATGTTGCTGTTAGTAATTGCCAGCAGTTTCACCCGGTGCCCCCAAAGCTAAAAATAAAGCTACAAACGGCAGTTTTGGGACTGTAATAATAGTATGTCAAAAAATTTTGAAGCTCGCTCGCTCCGCTCACTCGCTCAATCATTATGCCATTCTCCTGATGTTGCTGCCAGTAATTGCCAGCAGTTTTCGCCCGGTGTGCATCCCCTTAATTTCCAAAGCGAAAAAATGCAGCTACAAACGACATTGTCTGGGATTGCAAAATGTCAAAATTTTAAGGCTCGCTTGCTCCGCTTGCTCGCATTTAATCGCTATGGCATTCTCCTGATGTTGCTGCCAGTGATTGACAGCAGTTGTGCCCGGTGCGTCCCCTTTTATTTCCAAAGCGAAAAATATAACTACAAATGGCAGTTTTGGGGACTGTAAGATGTCAAAATTTTCAAGCTCGCTCGCTTCGCACACTCGCATTTAATCATTATGCCATTCTCATGATGTTGCTGCCAGTAATTGCCACCAGTTTTCGCCCAGTGCTCCCCCTTAATTTCCAAAGCTAAAAATAAAGCTACAAACGGCAGTTTTGGGACTGTAAAATGTCAAAATTTTCAAGCTCACTCGCTTCGCTCGCTCGCATTTAATCGTTATGCCATTCTCCTGATGTTGCTGCCAGTACGAACTGCCAGCAGTTGCGCCCTGTACGCCCCCCCCCCTTAATTCCAAAGCGAAAAACATACAGCCCAAAAAGGCAGTTTTTTTTTTACTGTAAAATGTCAAAATTTTCAAGCTCGCTCGCTTCGCTCGCTCGCATTTAATTGTTATGCCATTCTCTTGATGTTGCTGTCAGTAGTATTTGCCAGCAGTTTCACCCGGTGCCCCCCCCCCCCCCCTTAATTTCCAAAGCGGACAAAATACAGTCACAAACTGCAGTTTTGGGACTGTAAAATGTCACAATTTTCAATCTCGCTTGTAACAGTTTGTCAGAAATATATCACTCTCCTCCCACTTTATATTTCATGCAAAAGAGTGAGACATCCGATCCCTGTAAAGTGTGTGTGTGTGTGTGTGGGGGGGGGGGGGGTTACCAAGCTTCTCTCACCCCCCGTCCCCTTCAAGGCTGCGCCGGTTCGGTTATGGGCTTGTAATCGTGGTGATGGTGACTATCGCCGATCATCCCCCCCACTCCTCAGTATGGATTTACGCCGTTGACTGAAACACATATCAAATACTAGCCCAGGCGTGTGCAGGTATACAGACCTAACTTTGCTCATACTTACTATATAGTTTGCAAAGCCAAGTACATTGATTAGCAAGTTAAGACTAGAAATCATGTTCTGGCGACTGGCATGCCTCCGCTTTATAACGCTGTGATCATAATACACACTTTGAAAATATGAGTCGTACAAGATTGCAAGAAATCAAAATGACATAAGAGATTGTTTCCAAAAGGCAGTAAATCCACCGTTTTTCAATGGATTTAGAGATTTTTGGAAGCAAGCTCTACAAATATTGGAAAATTTGATCACAGCCCAAAAAGGTTTTGAATGGTTTAGACATTCATTCCTCGAGCCAAGTTCCGTTTGCCTTTCAATCCTTTTTCTTTGAGCCACAGTTTATACGCTATCATTATTGACCGCTGATCTCATGTTAGTGTCCGAAGAGAATCACTTTGAGGGAGTATTTTACAAATGGACGAAGTTTCATGAAGTTACTTTGTATACATGGTGAACACTGGTGAAGTTACGTTTTGTGATAAGGAGAAAAGGTGAAAAATAGAGTTTGACCTTGAACTATGATCTTTGATCGTGAGATTTATCATTTCATGCACGTATACGCCAAGTTCCATATGATTTTACCTCCAAAGGAACGTCGTCCACGAAACCGATTTTGATCGCCTCAACGCATGGACAGAAGGAATGACTGAAGGACAACACGAAAACGTGGTGCCTTTGAGAGGAGACATTTTGTGGCAGAGGCATGCAAAATGTGTTCATTATTATACTTCTGCCCCCCCCCCCCCCAGGAAAAACGCAGTATCTAACATTTTTGGCGATTTTCACTTTTTTGCATAAATATAGTCAGTGGGCAATCCTTCTTCATATGACATATTCAGATTTTTGAAAAAATGTTTAGAAAGCCACTTTTCCGTAACTGCCAAACGCAGTATCTACACTTAACTTGCACTTTCCCCAAGGAAAAACGCAGTTTTTACATGATGAATATTTCCCCAAGGAAAAACGCAGTACAGTTGAACCTCTATTATCCGGCCTCCCTTTATCCGGATCTCTCTATTATCCGGACGCAATCTCGCCTTGATTTTTTTTTTTATAATTACGGGAAGAAAGGGGGATTCCCAACTCCTTGAGAACTCCTACCCAAACACACATGAATTACATATTACTTCCAATATGATTAACATACATTGCATCAAAATTCCTTCCAAAGCTTACCTTCAGACATTTCAACATCCTGAAACATCCCAAAATGTAACAATGAAAAGGTTGCAGTATACACATTACTACATGTGGTACTACAATGGGCTACATCAGTACATGTGTATGTATATGTACATGTATAAAGCATTGAGTCTCCCGTATCCGGCCAAATCCCTTATCCGGATGAGCCCCGGTCCCAACTTGTCCGGATACGAGAGGTTCAACTGTATCTACAAAGCTAGTCTTAATTACCAGACACTGTTATTTATATATGTGAATACTTTGCCGGTTGTTCTGTAATTTGAACGTAAATTATTTTCTTTAGATATACTTGCTCAATAATAAGACATAATGTTCAAAATATCTAACCGAAACAATACTGATTAGTAAATATTTTGATGAGATCGTGATCCTAATATAACACACAGTGTGTGATTAAGACTAACCGAGTGCACATTAAACAATACAACACAACACTGACAGCTTGCAGCTAGCTGCACTGATGCTGTGCAGCAGTCAGCACAGGGCCCGGCTAGTCAGCATACAGTGGGAGTGTGTACTTGGAATAAAACAAAATGTTGTCGTGGGGAAAATTACTCGTGAGCCTAGCCCTCAAGAAAAATTTATCTGCAGATAATGAGTAAGTTATTCAAAACTATTTCAATATTGAAAGAATAAAGCTGATTGTTTGTCACACGAAGCGAAGTAAACACAAATGCATGTTTGTCACACGAAGCGAGGTAAACACAAATGCATACATTTGTGTTTACTTCGCTTCGTGTGATAAACGATCAGCTTTATTCTTTTATATTCTACCTCAATGATGAACATTATCCGTACTATAACTTGTTGTGAAGTAACTTTGTTAGGCCTAGACCCTTGTCAAAATTCCTCAGGCTCCGAATCCGAAAGTTTCTTCGAAAGGCAATAGATCTATTTGTGTTGTATCGGATAAACGTCAGGTTATGTAACATGTTACACCCTCCCTTAGATCTAAGTCTTTTAGACTTGTCTAGACAGTAACGTTTGAGTCTTGCGTCTCTTTTCTAATGTTAGACTTAACGTTAATCAGAACTTTCAGGGTCCGTATTCCGAAAGTCTAAAGAAAGATCTAGTGTAGGACTTGAATAGGCCTACTCTAGGGCAGGCCTGTAGTAAGAAGTCTAAAACTTAACCACTTTTTAGATTTCCTAAGTCTAGTGAAGTGTCAATGTTCAATTATCTACTCCATACCATACTGTCTTAAAGTTACAGAGTTGACAATACTATAGATTAGGGTCCATGTGAAAAATAGGTACCCACGGTAAATGGACGAAATAGAGACAGGCAAAAATAAGTTGTATTTTAATTCTTATCGGATCTAGACAGTGTCTAGACCCTAGTGAGACTGGGTTGCGTAAAATGCATGCATGATCCCATGCTGCATGCTACATAACTTACAAGTAAAAAAAAAAAGTTACATAACAAATTTACATGACGTTAAACTTAGGTTCAATCCAGAAGGAATAGGCCTAGAGAGCGGATGTCACTTCATTCTAGACCGGTTCTAGATGTATTTTTTTTTTTCTAATCAAAGAGTTCTGGCTCGTGTTGGGCTTAAACCTTCTGCAGTTCTAACGTTAGGCTTTTTTTTTTGTTTTTCTGTGAGCATCGTCCATGTATAGCCTGAGGCGGTAGACTCGTGTAGCCTGCTACGTAGCCAGCCTAGAATAAACGATATAAAAACTAGACCTAGTCTAGATCGATCTAGGTCCAGACATCTGATTTAGATTTATTTTGGTCTAGACAGACTGTAACCTAGACTGTACAGATCTAGATCTAGTACCGGGTATTCTAGATGCTAGTTAGCGGCTAGGCCATGTAGCACCACATTACAGCCCTGGCAAGCTTCATATTAAACACGTATCGACGTAACGTTAGGCCTACAGCAAGATCGGTCTTGGATACACTTTTAAGCAAAACGTTCCAAGAACGATCTGTCATTTAATAATCTTATGAAGCCTGCTCTGTAATCAGGGCATAAATGGGGGGGGGGGGGGGGGGGATGGAGGATGCATCCCCCAGGGCCAGAGAATAATTGAACAATGATGTATACATGCATACATAATTATGGCAGAAGATTAATCCTAGTCATTCCGCTGTAGATACTGCGTTTTTCCTTGGGGAAATTCGTTCCATTGTAGATACTGCGTTTTTCCTTGGGGAAATCAGTCAATTGCGTGGGGTTTCCCCAAAGTATCTACATTTTCATCAATAACTGAAAAACAAAACAAAAACACAAAATGATATTTTCCAGGAAAATTGGTAGCTAGATTGACTAAAGTTCCACAATGAAGGAATTTTTCAAAAGAGTATATTTTCCAGGGGCTTTGGCAAAAAGATAAAATGGTGAATATCTCGGTTGTTTAGAAATGGAGCTGGATGTAGATACTGCGTTTTTCCTGGGGGGGGGGGGGGCAGACTTTGAAACTGCTTTGATACTCAAATCATTGTTTAATTGGCTATCAGCGCTTAGTGACTAGTTCGATATGCCAGAAATAGGGCTTACTTCTTTCCATTGGGTCATTCTCTTTATACTCAATCAAAGCTGTACAATATCCACGCTACTGTATCATAGGAGGATAATAAAGGACAAATGCTGTAAGGTCTATAAGATCTAAAGAGTAACTAGATAAGCAATATCTGAAATGACTGCATGTAATCAATTATGAAAAAAAAAAAACAATTGCCCAAGGTTACCAGGATGGCAACAGACCTTACCATCTAAAACACTTATCATCAAAAGACAATAATCAATAATATTAGTAGCAATAATGATGATAATAACAAAATGTATGTTAATGCACTATGTACGATGATGGTGGTGGCAATTTTTAGGATAATAAGCTTGGTATGCTATTGTTATCATCAAACTAATATTTAACTCAAAGAATGTGAAAAAATGTCCAAAATGAATCTCTCAATGTTGAAAACCTTTCAAAGATTGTGATATACTTGCCTTAAGCCTTCTTGTATATTAAGATTTAATAGTAACATCATAGGTAACATCAATGACGTAATATTGCCAAGACAGGAATCAAGATTAAAAAGTAATCAGTACCCATCGAAAGCATGAATACTAGTATAAGCCCCCCCCCCCATTCTGCCTCGTTTCCAAGTTATGTACATTTATGCAGCACAATTTACAAGACTATTGTTAATGTTCATGCAAATTAAGTCATGTTGTTTGCTGCTTCAAAAATGTGCGTTTTTCAAAATGTAAACTGCTGTCTTAAATCGGTTCCGTTGCAAACTCTCCAAAGAGTGTATGTCAAATGTGTTTGTGTGATTATCAGTTTGAGAGTGACCAAGCTTTATTACAACCTTGGATGCAATGATTTTCAATTTAAACTTGTTCAAATGCAGCTTTTATGTTCTTTCCTGACCTGAACATGAAATGATAATACAGTGTAAAATGCGTAAATCCAGATCCCCAAGTCAGTCTAGAAAGGTTGTTCAAACTACCCACAAAAACAAAATACAAGCACAAATCGAATGCCTGAAAGCTGGAAAGCCGTACACATCCCAATATTATAACATACATAAGCTGAAAAATCGTCACCTGCTGGTCTGAATAAATGTCTTGAATGTACTAATAAAAGAATGGTTAATCTACAAAATAAGAGAAAAAGGAAGAAGAATGAAATTATGTCAGATTTATATTCCTCTTGTTTTAACCCTATAAAGCCCAAGCTATTTTGACCCCTTGCAGGCCCAGGGGGGGGGGGGGAGGGGGCACATTGTGCCCCCTACATAACTTCTTTATTATATGATGTATGACCGTCATATTTGGCACATGAGTAGAGCAACTCATGCTCTACATGACACAACATTTGAAATTTGTCAAGGTCATCCACTGAGGGCGCTATTTCCCAATATATAAAGAAATACATAGGAAATACGCTAAAATCATGTATTTCCTTTCTATTTCTTTATCCCCAGTATGTATGTCTTTATGTCATATCAATCATTTTCATGTTTACTACAAAGGAAGAGCAAGTCAACCTTCACTTTTTGTTATGGTTGAAATTTCTCAAGGTCAACATATGGGGGCGCAATTCATTACAATATAAAGAAATATATGAAACCTATAATGTATTGCTTGGAATGGGTACATATATTGATATCACATTTCATATTTCCAAAATATTGAAATTTTTAGTTTGCAGATGGATATTATGATAAATAAATGATATTACAGTCAAAGCTTGTGTGAAGATAACACAAAATTAAAAGGTAATCTTTGAAAAATGGAGTATTTTCGATTATTTCTATTATATCTATTGTTTCATGCCTATGTAATATAAGAAATAAAGGAAATAATAAGAAGACCATTTCAGGGCAATTCTCAACCATAATTACTTCACATTTCGGTCCTTCAGCAAATTACAGCCAAGAAAACCCACATTTTATCCATAATTACATTGTTAACTGAAATTGAAACAGAAAAATCATGCAAAATCTAACATGGTTGTCAGTTTACAGTTGCCATGGCAACCAGGAATATCAGACATATCTAAATTATACGTCAAAATGTTTGCAATAAGATTTTAGGAAAAGTCACCAAATTTGGTTGAAATCAGGTAAGAGGTGTAGGAGTGGCAAACAAAAATATGGTAGGGGGCACAATGTCCCCCCCCCCCCCGGGCTTTATAGGGTTAAAATAATGACCGACATTTCTAAATCCGCAAAAAAATAGCAGAGTAGGATTCTTCGTAATGGAGCAAAATTGTCATATGGATTCACAGACTCAAATTTGTAAATTTTGTCATACCTGGGTGAGTAATCTCTACTCTAGCTATACTATCGAAATTTGGAGGAATGACACCGAAGCAAAAAATTTAGATTGACACATATATAATCTACTTATTCGAATATCTAATGACCCTCTGTCAATATTCTTTATTCTCTTCGTGTTTGCCATTACACTGTTCTCTGTCTCTGCAAGTCATATTAGACATAAATATGTGGTATAGCTTCAACGTGAGACTGAAAAACAGCAGGGCCTTAAAAGAGATATTGTGCAATTAGCGAAGGTCGCACAAGTGATACATGTATCTCAAATTGCCTGGACGCAGGACACGTTAATACATGTTATGAGTGAAAGTTCTTTCCAGTATCACGATACTTCCTTCTTACGATTTAAGTGTATTATGAAGACACTTAAACGATGTCATATTCTGCGTTTTGTTTCTGTTACTTGTATAAGCTTTTATTTATGCTGAGTGGTATTTACTCTAATACATTAAGTATTAATACAGAACAAGTCTATTCAAATAAGAAATTAAAACAAAAACCTTTTGTCCTGTTCTTATGTCAAAACTAAATTTGCCACTCACAGGCAATTAGAAATCATAACCACATATCACGTGGTAACAAGTAGGCCTACTCTCTCTCTTTCGATGCTCTTTATACTGAATAAGTTATGGAGAGAGCGAGAAAAACAAATCTTACCCGCAACCTCTGGGACGAACTGTTTATTCGGGGCTCAGTTTTCTTTGCGTGTTACCGAATGTAACTGACCTGCAACGCATGACTATCCCAGCAATGGCTAGATTTAAAGTCGTTTGGTTATTTCTGTTCACTTATGTTTTGGATAAAGGTTCTATTGCAGCTTGTACAAGAGGTGATTCTACTATGTTCGCTGTAGAACCTGCAAATATAGAGGTGCCTGAAGGACAGAACGCAATTTTTACCTGCTCCATTCGGAACTTCAATCCGAACGTGGACGACTTGACGTGGCAGGTAAGTCCTTCAGTAAGCGAAACAGAGTCGGACCAAGACGAGACATTCGATGATAAAAGCAGTGTTATGACGAGTACAATGACACTGATTGCCGTGGGAAGAGGGTCTCGTACGTTGAGATGTGAATACCAAAATGAGCATGGGTGCTATGTATCGCGTAGTGCTGACCTTGAGATCTTGTACTTTCCTAGTGTGTCAGATGTGACGTGCTCGCCACAAAATCCCCAACCTCTTCACGAGGGCGACGCGCTTCCTCTTCAGTGTAGCGTCCGCCAAAGTAACACACCTGCTGACCTAGGGTTCACATCGTCAAGCTCTATCCTCGCTCCCCTTCTTCAATGGCCTCACATTTCACAACAAGGATTACTGAGAATTATAAAAAAAAATTTGCGCGTCTCAGTTCAGATGCATTTGAAAAACATTACTTGCATTGTCGCAAGTGAATATGATTTTCCCGGAAGACGGCTCGAGTGTTTAATTGGACCAATACAAGTGATGCAGCAACCAACAGTGACAGTGATGCCTTCCCAATCAGAACTCTCTTTCCCATTATTGACAAGTGTTGCCTTCAAGTGTATAGCTGAGGGTTTCCCGCTGGATTTCACATTCGAGTGGTCTTGCCAGCCCGAGGGAAGAGTTAGTGGGTGTGACTCTCGGAGCAATGTCGCAAATATTTCCATCAGTACTGATTCACCGATTCGTTCAACGACTGTCCAGGAGGAGATACTTGTTTTGTGTTTATCTTCAAATTCCGCTGGAAACTCTTCAAGCAATGCCACGCTTATGCTTAACATCACGAGCGGATTTGCACCAGAAATGTTACATTCTTATTACACATCCGCCTCGATTACAATCGCGTCTCGAGTGCAAAGCAAAGAATCTGGACCAACAGTTGTTCAGGAAACCTTCGTCTCTCCATCTTTTTTTCAAAGTACCTCTACACCTTCTTTAACGAGATTGACGGTGTGGCAGGTTGGGGTTATTAGTGGAATAGCTGGACTGGCAATATTTGTCATAGTTTTGGTGTGTGTGATAATATCACTTTTTAGGAAATATCGACGAGATATTACCAAGCTTTCAGCGACACAAGCAAAGAGGAATCCAGTCAATGGTGAAAATATCACTGAATTACCGATAGAATCCTTTAAAATCCAACCAGCCGCTGACGGTTTCGTAGAAGCAATCTACGAAGAACCTGACGCTGTGTTATATGACTCTGCTTTGGATATCATTCACACATACGACACCAGTCTCCCTTTCGCTACAGCCTCAACATATTATACGGCTGTTGGCACTGGAGAATCGGGAGAAGAGTCGCTTGATAGCACATTGAAAGTAGGAATATGTCCCCAACAAGCCAGCAAGACTGTTGACGTTTCAGGGAAATACTCTAATCTTTATATGAACCGATCGGTGGTTGAGTCTGGGCGGAGGAGACGTATTGATGCAACACATCACATATCCTCAACCGGTATCACAGGACTTGAAAAGTCGGTGGACAATCTGGTGCCTCCACCACTTCCCAATAAGATGGAAAAATAGATACACCTTATTATGCTTATTGCAATGGATGGCAAGAGTCTTCACAACCATTATGTAATGTCACTTGTAGTGCCGTGTTCGTGCGAATCTATTCATGTTTAGGTATTTTCAATCTCTCTTTTCGCCCAAAGAAAATCGGTTCATGAAAAAGTTAACCCTCCACGCTATGATTTTTTTAAGAGGAAAAAAAAAAGACTCTGAAAAAAAAATAATTTAATTGAGATATTGGATGTTGGGAAAAAAGAGAACTTTTAAGGACTGAAATACTTAATGACACCTTTATTTAATTCATGTGAAAATGATCATGCTAAATTATTCAGTCTCGATTTTTTATGGTTAAGAATTGAATTATCAGATTGTACAGCATTTCATTTTTTTTTTCATTGTAAATGTTACCACCTCAAAATGTTCAAGTGATTGAGATATCTCTACATACTTAGGTATGCAATGTTCTCACCTAGTCTGCCGTGTATACGTGAAGAAAGGAACACGGAATTTGTTTGTAGATAGCACCAGATTGTAAACTTTGCAAGGAGAGAAAGAACATAAAACCTACAGGTTTAACACAGCATATTAAAGTTGGTGTAACGCCATTCTTAGCCAATATGACTGATATAGTGCTGTTATTTCTATAGCTATATTTGCAAATATATGGAAGTATAATGTCTGATTTGATAGTATGTATATGAATAATGTATACAAACATAATACGGGTCATGAAATTTTGACTTTTTATGGGAAATTTTGTCAAAATATATCACAAGCTCAAATTATCCCCTGCACAACAGACATTGGGTTAAAGAGTTCAATTCAAACTAAAAACAATCTCGTTTGAATTTCACTGGTGTCGATGGATTTGTTGGTATAGTGCTCATGAAAAATTCACACAGTCTGATACATAGTAAATACCGCCTTTCCTAGCTGTATACTACACACACTAAGAGTATAAAGAGGGAGAGAAGAAAGATACAGGCATCTCGCCCAAAAAGAAAACATTTCTACCTAATCATCTTTTCCGCAACATGTCTTTTCACTCTATTTAACACTTTAAACACTGAACCTGATAAAGTAAAACAGTGGTTTAATGGGATTGTCATTGAATATCAATAAGACGAATTTCATTCCTTTCAAAACAAAGCGCATACCAGATTCTACAAATCTTACCATCAAAATTGATTCTAGACCACTTGAACAAAAGGATTCCATTAAATTCCTTGGTGTTTATTTGGATAGGAATCTTACTTGGAAAATACAAATCAAAACATTGTTTCTTCAATATCTAGAGTCATTAGCATTTTTTATAAACCTGAACGATTATTTCCCATCTCACAGACTTTTACTTTTGTATAATTCAGTCGAACTTCCATTATTTCCTATTGTAATATAGTCTACGGGAATAGCTGTAAATTGAAAACTAATATGATTTTACGTTTACAAAAGAAAATCCTTCCTATCTATAAGGGTTCCCACTATCTTGCCGACACGGATCCTCTATTTTATCAACTTAACACTTTAAAAGTATGTAAAAGTATGTAATATAAGCACTTTAAAAGTATGTAAAAGTATGTAATATAAGCACTTTAAAAGTATGTAAAAGTATGTAATATAAGCACTCTACAAAAGGCATCTTTTATGTTCGAATTTGCTACTCATGTTCTAGCCCCCATTTTAATAACATATTCTCTTACCATAGAAATGCACACAAATATCCAACCCGAATTTCTGACAATTTTTCATGTTACTAATCCGAGAAATTCCATAAATCACCAATCAATACGTCACTACGGTTCAGATCTGTGGAGTCCCTTACCGGATTGCGTCAAACAGTCAAAGCCGGTGAGAACATTTAAGAAAAACTTAACAATCACTTAATTTTGTGGTATAAACATAAAATCACTGTCATATCTCCAAAACACACTCAAAGCCTCAACAATTTCATGCACTCACTACTCAGCACATGCAATCAATCTCGTACCCCCCCCCCCGTCCCCACGCTTCCATCCCAATACTCATCCTGGATAAACATCATCTATTTTGTCAACGGGGCTGTTTCCGCTCTCATGCGCAAGCGTAACTGATATAGCCATTTTTCTCCAATTGCTCCCCTTAAACTGTACCTTTAGATTATTTTCTATATATCTCGTTTACTAAGTAATTGTCAATGTTTTGTATTCATCAAATTCATTGAATCTTGTTCAAAACCTTGTGATTTGAAGAAAAGAAACATTTATTTGTATATTACGTTTGTCATGAAACGAATACGTGACCCTGCATCACTAAACCAACAAAAAGTCACCCGACATATATTTTTGTATCTTTAGTCAAGAACAAATTGTAAAAGAACGGACTTTAAACTTTACAACGATGCGTAACTCAATCCAAATGGACTCTTTTTACCTTTCTTAATATTGGAATGGAAGCACACACTCTGGAATAATGTTTAAAAAGAAAAGAAGCTTTGAAGTATCTGGTCTTTACAAGCGCTTAATCTTACCGAGCCATGCTCTATGCAATGAATGGAATAAAAACAGGATATTAAACACCATAGGAACAACAATGAGTAAATTATCAGATTAAACCTGAAATTCATCGTGCTCAATTCCATCCTTGACTAGTACCAATTTTCAAAGCAATAGCATTATCCTTTCAAAAGTTATTAGAGTTGAATGTAAAGAGCGTGTAAAGATTTTTTTTTTTTTGTCATTAATGAAAAGGCGAATCTATATAGGACACAGTCACACTATTCAACAATACGATGTTCTAATTGAAAAAACTGTTACGAATACAATTTCTTTTTTAACCATAAGCTTAAGATTGACTTAGTTGACCGATGTCAACAATTTTCAGTCCCCACACAAATCAGTGAGTGCGACTTTTTGTTGTTGTTGTTGTGTGATGCACGGTCAAATATTCATCATAATCATTTGGGTAAATTAGCTCAGTTTATCGTATAAATTGGCATCAATTTACTCAGACGCAAGTTTTATGAAAAAAAAAACTTGTTTAAGTGCAGAAATTTGTTGGTCATATAAAATGTCGAATTGGAACTAGTGTTCCCTACATAATTACAGAACTCTGTGTCCATTTTCAAGGCTAATTTTGAAGTACATAAGAGGTTAAAGATTTATAACTAATGTTATTTGTGGTTTGCACGTAGGTATTAAAACAGCCTAATATTATCTTGAGATATCATTCGGAATAAATACAAATGTTGTGGACATAACCTGGAACACAAAGGAGTCTATCTATAGCTGTAAAAATATCAAAACCACACCCCATGTTGCAGAGAATTCGATTTGACAATTTCAAAACGTTGATGGACACCAAAGTTATGAACTTATTATACAACTTGCCTGATTGATGTTTCAAATTGAAAAAAAAAAAAACACTAATGTGAGAATTCTGTAATTTCATAATCAGCTTTGTTCAAAGATAGAAAAAAAAAAAAGATATTTCATTTTGTAAAAGTAAAGATAGGGTGTCCGAAAATGCTCGTGCTGCATGAAACATCAAACTCTAGGAAAATGCATTTTTTCTCCATAAGTATGCTGTAATATCTTATTTGGAACAATGAACACGAAACCTTATCTAGAGCTACTATATGACACATGCTTTCATGATACTTCATGTCGTCATCACATTAAACTGTTTGAGGTAAAATTTTCAGAAACACACTACTGTACATTATGTAGGTACTCGATCTAAGTCATTCACAAATTATTAGAAAAAGTGAAATAAAACTTGTCTTGTGGCGTATCAAATACATTTTTGAAGACACGATTAAAACTATGTATCGTATCCTTTTCATTAATTATTTCTTATTTGTTTTTAAAATATTTCACCCCATAAATTTAATTATTGCAAGAATGTAGTTAACCAACAGAAAGTCGCACAACTTGAGTTAACATTAGATCGGTGAAAGATATCAGTCTATTGAATTTTGACTTTGTCATATTTTCTGAACGAGCAATTCTTCTTCAGTCATATTTCCAAAGTTTCAGCTCATAAACTGAGTGCACATTAAATTTTTGGGAGTTTTATTCAGAACATCTTTTTTTCCGTGGTAAAGTGTGATTGGATAAAAGTCTCCGAGCCCCTTTTCATTTTTTAAAGATAATTTAAACACTTACCACATTCAACTTAAAAATAGAAAGAATGTGTCACTGCTTTGAAAGTGGAATTGGTAACGAATTGAATGTGTATGTAGAGCATGTTTAATTTCAGTTCAATCTGGTAATACATTTACTGTTGTTGCTTAAACGTATACCGCAAATGTATATATGAAGAGCTTGTTCGCAAAAACCGATAAGTCCATGTTTGCCAAACGGATATATTTGCGATTAAAGGTCAAGAAAAATAAAGAGAAGAATAAGAAAAATGTTGCTTCTTTTGTCCATAACTTCAAAAATGTACCATTATTTGTAGTGCCCAATATATCATTTGAAAGGTATTATTTTGTACTTTATGACAGAGACCGTACTTCAAAATCTTCAAAAGTGGACTTATCGGTTTTTGCGAACAAACTCTTCATATATACAGAGAGAGAGAGAGAGAGAATAAATAATTGTCCCATTCATTGTTAAGCTAGAAATGCTCGGCAGGATTAAATACTTTAAAGGGGATGGCTAGTAACCGATCAGTGGGAATCAGTAGGAATGCTGAGGCATGATTGTTCCAATCCTTGTGGGATTCATTTAAGAGTACATTATATATCTACTGTTGTGTGAAAATTATTTGCTTCAGAACTTTCTCATATAGTAATGTGCAGATTAATGCCCCGTCACTGACCGGTCACGCTAACCTGGAAACTGTAGACTGCACATTAATTGAATATCAGACCATTCTGAAGCAAATAATTTTCACACAATAGATATATAATGTCCTCTTAAATGAATCCCATAAGGATTGGAACAATCATCCTCCAGCATTCCCACTGATTCCCACTGATCAGTTACTAGCCATCCCCTTTAATATATCCTTTCTTCGGACATATTCTTTTTTGTCAGCACACACTTTTCTAGAGTGTGTGCCTCTTTCCAACATTAAGATAGGTTTATAAAAGAGTACATTTCAATTGAGTTGTACATCATTTAAAGCGTAAGGTCTATTTTTTTCAGTATCTTCCTTCAACTAGAAATACATTTGAAGAGTTTGTTTGCAAAAAACCGATAAGTCCATTTTTGAAGATATAAAAGTACGGTCACTGTCATAAAGTACAAAATAATGTCTTTTAAATGATATATTGGTCGCTACATATAAAGGTATAATTATTTTTGAAGTTATTCATTTCTTGTTACTTTTTGATCGTTTCATGATTGAGGTCACCCACACACACATACATTTAATATGTATATGTATAATATGATATCAAAAAAGAATAAAATTATGTTTACTTCATTTTGAAATAAAAATAAATGTTAATTTTGAACGTTGAACACTCACAACACACAAACACACATACACACAAATATGTATATATATATATATATATATATATATATATATACATATGCTTGTGCGTCACATGGTCACTTAATGATAATGTGACTCGCTACAACAAAAGGATCCTTAAGTGGCTGATGGATGAGCCGTAAAAAAAAATCGAGTTTGAAGTCACATCATCAAAACTGGTCAAAACAATTGGATTTCTGTTTTTGCCATGATTTTGTAGTCTAATTTTTTGTTTATCATCGGCCAAAATTTCGAAGCTAAGTGATCAAAGGAAAGGCAAGAAATCAGCGTTTTTCTGGGCCATGATTTCCCAACTTTCAACGTAACACCAAATGTGTCCGAATATTTGGATTTAGCGCCGCAGCTAAACCCCGCCCTTAGCAACGAGGGAGTGATCTTAATATTGTTCAGTGCATGGCATCCTGATTAGGGCCTACTGATTGGGCGTGCGTAGACCGCTGGCGCTAAGCTTGAATGAACATCGGCGGAGTTCGCTAGGAGCACGCCTTCTATTGTCAAGCGGTGAAATCTGTCTTCAATTTTTGAAGTTATGCTAAAAAGAAGCAAACAAATTCTTATTATTCTCTTTATTTTTCTTGACCTTTAATCGCAAATATCTCCATTTGAGACATATGGACTTATCGGTTTTTGCAAACAAAGTCTTCATTTGTTTTCTGTTGCTGTTAATATTTTCAATGCTTTATTTCAAGAGGAAGATATAATATTATGTTAAGTAAAATAAACAGAAGCGTAGAACAAGAATATTTGAAATCATGCTTCATCTCATGTGAATCCCTTTAAAATCGGCCGGCGGGAAGAAACAAGTAAAATCTGTACATCAATTGACAATATATTCTCAGGTGTGAATCCTACAAGAGTGAAATATGCATTCAATATGTCATAGACATTTTCCGAATTTGAACACTTTTGGGGAATATCAATTTTTGCATCAAAGGGTTAAAAGGGTTTTGCATTGTATTCGAGAGTGGCTATATTGCCACTTCTGTATATTAGATAAGGCTGAAGACCGCACGTGAGGTTTATTCGTGCACACTAGGAGCACAAACAATGAAAAGGAAATTTCGATATTATAATTCAGTGAAAGCTTCATTTCTCTATTCAAATAACGCTCGTAATGAACTAGCATTCCGTGTTTTTTCCTCTAGTGTTGATAAATTATGTTGAGAAATTTTGTAACCTAAACATGGATGGAGAAGTATTTTCCATTTAATGATCTTTTTTTTTGGGGGGGGGGGTAAGAGTTTCAAGAAAATTAATCACTCTGTCATTCAGTCTTCCCCTGTATTCCTTAAACACTTTCATATGTGGCCGAATCATGAAAACTCTAACTCCAGAACACGGGCAAAATAGTATTGCGAACTCCTTGTACGCGAACTCTTTGTACGCCTTGTTAGTGGGAGAGATTACTGAAAGTTTACTATCATGTTGCATTAAAATTGTGTATTTGTACGATACTTCTTAACCACATTTCTATACAGAAAGCGACAATGAGAACGACTACTCCACTCGATGGGAGTTTCATATCCCATTGTAGATATAGTTGTATAAACTTTACGCTGTATATACGCGAAACACACTTCCTGCTTTAATGATCTTGTTTCCTATTTGTACTAAAACGCTAAATTTCAAAAGCGCAATAACTATGACCGTCAGGGCATTGTCACTCACTTTTCACTGTATGTCTGTCTTATTTATTATTTTGGTGAAAGGAATTTATGAAATATCCCTTGAACTTAGTCATTAAGCTTCAAACATGTAGGTACAAAAATCAATGTCTTAAAAAACAGTCGCGAATTTAACACAGGAGTATTTTACTAGTAATTTTGAGCTGAAACCTTCTCCATATAATATATATAAAAAACCTTTGCTAATCATGTCTTTACCTCTGTTATATAAATGTTTTCAGAAGAATAGTTTGAGATATTACGGGACAAAAATTATGAAATGATTTACGAACTGATCTTTACCTGAAACCAACCTATGACAGGTTTCAACAGAATATAAAACGTCATTTTGTCGTCAATATATGATAACAAAAGTATATATTTTATACTCATTGTTTGACTTTATCATCTTCGTTTTCTTTCTCCATTATTTGGAGTCATAACATTGTATATTTTTACTAACCATGCTCACCATGTATACTTGTTTGTATTAGAATATCGAATTAATCAGCTTCCTTTTATTTTTTTTTTGTATTGTATTGACTATTTCTATATGTTTTTATCTATACTGGGATATGTTGAAAAATAGCCATTTGCTAAATATTGTTGCTGTACTGAGATAAATCAATGAAATCAAAGTCTTTACTACATCCTCGAACTTCTACTAAAGGGAAGTACCTCAGCATCTTGTGATCATGCCAGAAAGATTTATAGATCTGCACTTGGTGCTTAAAATAGGTACTTTAATATACAGGTGTGTTAAATTATTACTTGACCACACGGGGAGTTGGCTCAGTGGGTAGCGCGTCTGCCTTCGATCCAAGCCACACGGGATCGATACCCGAGTCTACACCACTTTAATAACAATGTTATGTGTAATCATACCGTCCCGTCTAGCAAGAGGCAAAACACTCTGTCCCTCTGTGTGAAAGAGTCACAACTCATGCACATAAAACATCCCGCTTCATTCATTCATCGCAAAGAGCAGTGTGTTTAACTCGGTGAAGTGGTCCCGCTTCACATCCAACTAGACCCCGTGGAAGAGCAGCATTGTTTAGCCGAATATGGGCTTATCTTCACAGATGAAAAATGAACACATTTTTGTTCCAACATGATATTGATGAAACAGCCAGAATTTATGTCCTTAAAGGACAAGTGCACCTTCATAAACATGTGGATTAAGAGAATGCAGCAATATTAGTAGAACCATTAGCGAAAGTATTAAGAAAAGTTATGAATTTTCGAAGTTTCAGTCCCGTGATCGCTGCAATGGATGTGAAGACTACTACAGCTTGTGATGTCATAGGTGTAGAAAATTTAACATAGCTTTGCTTTTCTCTCAAAATAAAAGAGCACATGACTTCCTTCTTTCAGAAGGCAGGGGAGTAATACTATAATTATTTACTACCCTAGACATAAATGTCAGTTACAAGATGAAGAAAATGTGTATTTAAAAGAAAAAAAATATATATATATATATATATATATGTTTGTTTGTTTGTTTTTTTAATTCTCTTTATATTTCCCTTATATTGTTCTACTCATGTGACATCATCAAATATAGTAGACTTTCCATCAAGCAATGACTGCACAGAGACGTCAAGAATGTATTACTCTTGAACGAATTGTCAGGTTTCCCCCAAACTTTCACTGATGCGTTGTACTTAAATTGCTTCATTATTTCATAATAAAAGAGGCAGCTCATCAGCTAGTATGAAAGAAATATCATTGCTAGCAAGCTTTCCCAGTTTGATTCCTCGTTAAATCTCCCTGGTTATCACGCGAGTGACTGGCGTAAAAGGGGTATTTATTGGAAAGTG